>NW_026111824.1:160000-202500 GCF_024679095.1 Eriocheir sinensis
TGGTCATGCAATGGGGGCAGCTTATCGACCATGACATCATCTTCACGCCCATCAACAAAGGTATGTGTGTGTGTGTGTGTGTGTGTGTGTGTGTGTGTGTGTGTGTGTGTAAGTAATGGTTTTTTGCTAACATTTTAAGACAGTTTTCCAATTGTATAACTTAAATACCTTGGCTATATCTATGTCTGTGTGTGTGTGTGTGTGTAAGTAATGGTTTATTGCTAACATATTTAAGACAGTTTTCCAATTGTATAACTTTAAATATCTTGGCTATATCAATGTCTGTGTGTGTGTGTGTGTGTGTGTGTGTGTGTGTGTGTGTGTGTGTGTAAGTAATGGTTTATTGCTAACATTTTAAGAGAGTTTTCCAATTGTATAACTTTAAATATCTTGGCTATATCAATGTCTGTGTGTGTGTGTGTGTGTGTGTGTGTGTGTGTGTGTGTGTGTAAGTAATGGTTTATTGCTAACATATTTAAGACAGTTTTCCAATTGCATAACTTAAATACCTTGGCTATATCTATGTCTGTGTGTGTGTGTGTGTGTGTGTGTGTGTGTGTGTGTGTGTGTGTGTAAGTAATGGTTTATTGCTAACATATTTAAGACAGTTTTCCAATTGCATAACTTAAATACCTTGGCTATATCAATGTCTGTGTGTGTGTGTGTGTGTGTGTGTGTGTGTGTGTGTGTGTGTGTGTGTGTGTGTGTGTGTGTGTGTACCTAACTTACCCTAACTTAACTTAACCATTATCTAAGTTGGTCTTGAAATCATAAATCGTATGTGTGTGTGTCTGTGTGTGTGTGTGTGTGTGTGTGTGTGTGTGTGTGTGTGTGTGTGTGTTTACATTGTTTTCTTTTTATACTTATCTTCTCTCTCTCTCTCTCTCTCTCTCTCTCTCTCTCTCTCTCTCTCTCTCTCTCTCTCTCTCTCTCTCTCTCTCTCTCTCTCTCCTTGACCTTTCTTGACCCAGGTTACCGAGAGCAGATGAACCAGGTCACTGCATTTGTGGATGCCTCACACACCCATGGCTCAGACAAGTGTGAACAGAGACAGCTGAGAATGCTAACGGTGAGGGTTTGTTATTGTTATTGTTATTGTTATTATTATTAGTAGTAGTAGTATTAGTAGTATTATAGGCTGTTCACTTAACTCTGAGCCGTGGAGCCGAGCCTCATTTGTAACGAGGCCGCTGATTGGCTGGCTGGCTCTCTCGCTCACCCTGTGTTGAAAGGCTGCATAATGAATGCTCGCGTGGCACATGTCTATGTTTTATTCGTTATATCTTGTCTCATACACATAACAGACTATTTTTGTTGGTACCGTTGCACTCAGCAGTGAATGCAGAAGCTTCGATACTCAGGGAAAAACCATTACTAAGCAATAATAAAGAAGTTTTAGCGAGTTGAAGCGGAAATTTTCTTGCGATATCTTTATAACACTGTTTATTTATTATCATTTCCTGTGTAAATATTTAAAGGAATGCTGTTATAAACGATTGCGTTTCATAAAAGAATGTCTCCTGAACGGAATGCAATCATCAAATTATAGTTAGATGATAATATAAGCGGATTACTGAATTATTTATGAGCATGTGTCACTCGCCGGGAAGAGGGAGCAGCGAGGCAGCACGACACAAGGCTGTGTAGGGAGGTGAGGACGGGGGTAAGGAGAGCGCTGATTGGCTGGCGGCCTCTCTCACTCACCGTGTTGAGAGGCAGTGTATAATGGTATATGTTTATGTTTTATTCGTTATATCTTGTCTCATGTACGTGACAGATAATTTCTGTTGGTACCTTTAGACTCGGCAATGAATGGGGAACTTTCGATACTCAGGAAAAAGATAGCAATAAGCAACTATAAAGAAATTTTGGCAAGTTGAAGTGAAAGCTTTCTTCCGATATCTTTATAACGCTGTTTATTTATCATCATTTCCTGAATAAATATTCAAAGGTATGCTGCTATAAACTATTGCATTTCATGCATATGTGTAATATGTGTGTAATATAGCCTACCTTGAACCGTGAAATTAGAAAATGCCTCAAAGCATGTCATGTCCCGCGTTTAGGAAATGCTACTTCTGAGAGAAGTAGCATTTCCTAAACGCGGGACATGACATGCTTTAAGGCATTTTCTAATTTCACGGTTCAAGGTAGGCTATATTACACACATTTTTTTTGTTTTACTCACAATACCACACCGTCCAGGCATTTAAGAAAAGAAATGGGGGGTAAAGTGTTCATGGCGTGATTTTATTTCATGTAGCTATATAACCTATATGTTCCACAGGAAAAACTATCAATCCAGTGTCAATAATCGTCAGATTAGCACCATTACTTTCATGTTGTGCCAAAGGATGCATCGTATCTATAAGTAAAATCAAGTAAGTAAAATAATAAATAATGCATGCAGGACACCCGGCCTATATATTTTCTGCTTTCCCCCCTCACTGCTGTGCTGTCTTCACTGCCTGAGCCTCCCCTCCCCCTCACCTGCAGCATGAGTCTGCCGCCTGGCCGGCCGCACTCCGCCGCTCGCCCTTTCCCGCGAGTCATACCTTCCCATAAATTATTTTGTAATTCACTTACATTACCTTCTAACTATAAGTTGACAATTGTATTGCGTTCAGGAGACATCCCTCAATGAAATGCATTAGTTTATAGCAGCATACCTTTGAATATTTATTCAGGAAATGATGATAAATAAACAGCGTTATAAAGATATCGGAAGAAAGCTTTCACTTCAACTCGCCAAAATTTCTTTATAGTTGCTTATTGCTATCTTTTCCTGAGTATCGAAAGTTCCCCATTCATTGCCGAGTCTAAAGGTACCAACAGAAATTATCTGTCACGTACATGAGACAAGATATAACGAATAAAACATAAACATATACCATTATACACTGCCTCTCAACACGGTGAGTGAGAGAGGCCGCCAATAATCAGGGCTCTCCTTACCCCCGTCCTCACCTCCCTACACAGCCTTGTGTCGTGCTGCCTCGCTGCTCCCTCTTCCCGGCGAGTGACACATGCTCATAAATAATTCAGTAATCCGCTTATATTATCATCTAACTATAATTTGATGATTGCATTCCGTTCAGGAGACATTCTTTTATGAAACGCAATCGTTTATAACAGCATTCCTTTAAATATTTACACAGGAAATGATAATAAATAAACAGTGTTATAAAGATATCGCAAGAAAATTTCCGCTTCAACTCGCTAAAACTTCTTTATTATTGCTTAGTAATAGTTTTTCCCTGAGTATCGAAGCTTCTGCATTCACTGCTGAGTGCAACGGTACCAACAAAAATGGTCTGTTATGTGTATGAGACAAGATATAACGAATAAAACATAGACATGTGCCACGCGAGCATTCATTATGCAGCCTTTCAACACAGGGTGAGCGAGAGAGCCAGCCAGCCAATCAGCGGCCTCGTTACAAATGAGGCTCGGCTCCACGGCTCAGAGTTAAGTGAACAGCCTTTTTTTTTTTTTTAGTATGGGTCCTGATGGCATTCATCCTCTGGTTCTGAAATCTTGTCAATATCATCTGGCTTACCCTTTACACCTTATTTTTACAAAATTATTAAATACTGGACAAGTGCCCTCAGCATGGAAAAGTTCTAACATAGTCCCTATATTTAGGAAAGGTTTGCACTCGGACCCTTTGAATTACCGTCCTGTGAGTCTAACATCTATATGCTGCAAGATGCTTGAAAGAATTATTGTGGAACAACTTAATCTTTACTTGGATAATAATTTAATTTTGTCTGATGCCCAGTTTGGCTTCAGAGCAGGAAGGAGTGTCAAGGATCAGTTACTCTTGACTTATGATGAAATTAGTCAAAAGTGTTGATGCAGGAGGTACAGTTGACCTAATCTTACTTGATTTCTCAAAAGCTTTCGACACAGTTTGCCATTCCATTTTGATCACAAAGCTACATCACTTGGGTATTTCTAGTAACATATTGTCTTGGATTCATAACTTTCTTACCGGCAGGAAAATGTCAGTTGTTGTTGACGGTTAGTACCTGCAAAAGTGTGTTAAGTGGTGTTCTGCAAGGTTCAGTCCTGGGTCTCGTTCTTTTCTTATTTACATTAACCACCTGACGTCATCACTTAGCTGCCAATATAAGATCTTTGCTGATGACTTGAAAATTTATATGAAGGTTCAGAGTAATAATATTTCCTCCACAATCAACTGTATAGCTACTTTCCAGCAAGATATTGATGTACTGAATGGAATGGCAAAATCATGGGGTCTTAACCTCCACCCAGACAAATGTGTGGCTTTGAGATTTGGCAGAGATCTCCCTCCTGCTGGCCTTTTCGACCAGTACTTCACTAGTGATATTCCTATCCCATTTACCACTCTGAGCAGAGATTTAGGGGTAATGTTTGATACTAAACTGAAATTTCATGACCATATTCGTTCTGTGGCTTCCAGTTTACTGAGATCAACACTGCGTCGTAGAGGCTTGATCCTTGTTTACCTTTGGTACAGGTGTACACTGCTACCTTACTGTACCCACACCTCACTCATCAGTCGTCTTCTCCAACGAATCCTTTGATAGCCATTCTGAATTTTGCTTTGACTCTCATTCGACCGGCTTAGTCGCCGCACTACACTACCACCTGTCATCCTCGTCCATGTAGTTATCCAGACTACTCTTAAAACAGGCTATCGTCACTGCACTCACTATGTGATTGCTGAGTCTATTCCACTCCCCCACCACTCTATTACTAAACCAATGCTTGCCTATTTCCCTCCTAAATCTATACTTTACTTATTTAAATCCATTACTGCATGTTCTATCCTGCTGGCTAATTCTCAGTACTTTACTTATATCGCCTTTGTTGTAACCCTTGACCCATTTGAATACTTTTATCAGATCTCCCTGCACTCTCTTGAGACATGTCACCTTGTACATGACCTTGTTCTCTCCCTTTCCTCCATTCCATCTAAAAGTAAAACTCTAGAAGTGCACTCCACACTCTCTCTTTCCCTCTCCTCCATTCCATCTACAGATAAAACTCTAGAAGTGCACCCACCCACCCACTCTCTCTCTCTCTCTCCTCCTCCACGAAGGTCTGTGTACACTTGAGGGCCTGGCAGGCAGAGTGGGGCTGAGGGTGTCACAGGCTGACCTGAGGGTGTGGAGCCTGGCTGGGGCTGGTGTGGGGCCCTGAGTGGAGTCGTGGCAGGAAGTGTTCTGCTGTGTGGGGCGCCGCGCCTGGCCAGGGTGGGGATGAGGGTGTCACAGACCACGCGGCCAGCCACACACCACTTCTTCTTCTTCTTCGTGGGTGTTTTATGGGGCTAGTTAGGCTGTGGGCCCACAGCCTCCAGAGCCCCGTCAGTGGTAGTTGTTATCAGGAGTCGTTGGTTGTGTTGGCCGTCCTGTCACCTGGGCGGGAGTTAGATCCTGTCGAGTTGCCCCGACTTCTGCAGGAAGGTTTTCGTGCACTTGAGGGCGTGGAAGGCAGTGTTGGGGCTGAGGGCGTCGCTGCCCAGCAGGTCCTCTAGGGTTGGCCTGTGAATACGGAGACTGGTTAAAGCCACACACCACTCTGTTTGTTTACATGTAGGGCGGCATAGTCCTGATGATGATGATGATGATGTTGTTGTTCTTGCCTTTGTCTTTGCAACGGCGCCTCCTGAACGATGTTTAGAAAAGAGAGAGAGAGAGAGAGAGATTTACATAGATTTACATAGAAAATCAGACCACACAGACCCCATGGTTCAGACTAGGTGGTCTGTCCTTAAACCTAAGTGAATCTACACTAATCAGATGGCTCCAAAACGTTGCTTTTCTACTCTAGTTAATATTAAGTTCAAGGAAGTGACGGTCGAGCTTGTCTTTAAAGGAGTCAATCGTGTTACACTGGACCACTGATGGTGGGAGCTTATTCCATTCTCGCACTACAACGTTGGTGAAGAAAAATTTGGTGCAGTCTGAATTTACTTGTCTACATTTGAGTTTTGTGCCATTGCTCCTCGTTCGCAAAGTGTCATCGATCATAAACAATGTTGATCTGTCCACATTCGTGAAACCATTAAGTATTTTAAAACATTCGATCAGTTTTCCTCAGAGGCGACGTTTCTCAAGAGAGAACATGTTAAGGGTGGAAATTAAACCTTTCTTCGTAGGATTTGTTGCGCAAGGAAGGGATCATTTTTGTTGCTTGACGCTGAACACCTTCTAGTTTAGCAATGTCCTTTGCACGGTGGGGAGACCAAAACTGTACCGCATATTCCAAGTGGGGTCTGACTAAACTGTTGTAGAGCGGAAGTATTACACCTTTATTCTTGAATAAAAAGTTTCTTTTAATGAAGCCCAACATTCTGTTCGCTTTATTTGCTGCATCGATGCATTGCTGTGAGAATTTGAGGTTTGACGAGATTTTAATCCCCAGGTCCTTAACGCATTGAACGCTTGTGAGTTTAACGCCGCGTATTTCGTAATCGAACTTCTTATTTTTTGTTCCAACTTGAAGGACCTGGCACTTGTCTACGTTAAAGGGCATCTCCCATCTATCCGACCAAGCTGAAATTTTTGTGCAAATCCTCTTGGAGGCTTTGTCTGTCTTCGTCAGTGAGAATCGAGTTACCAATCTTTGTGTCGTCTGCAAATTTACTAATGCGATTATTGAGTCCAACATCCACGTCGTTGATGTAAATAATGAAGAGCACTGGGCTAAGAACCGAGCCCTGAGGGACGCCACTAGTGACCGGCGCCTACTCTGAGTTAAATCCGTCAATAACAACTCTTTGTTGTCTGTTGCTCAACCAATTCGCGATCCATTGGTTTACTTGACCGTCAATGCCTATTTGCTTTAATTTATAAAGTAATTTATGATGTGGGACTTTATCAAACGCTTTCTGGAAATCAAGATAGACTACGTCCACTGATTTGGTTACGTCATAAATTGAGAAGAGATCGTTATAAAAGGTCAGTAGGTTTGACAGGCAGGATCTTTTGTTACGGAAGCCATGTTGTGAATCCCCAATTAATGAGTGGCTTTCGAGGTAACTCACAATTTTGTCTCTAATTATGCTCTCGAGTAGCTTACCTACAATTGAAGTTGGACTAATGGGTCGGTAGTTACCTGGTATTTTTTTGTCTCCTTTCTTAAAAATCGGTGTCACGTTAGCCTTTTTCCAATCCGAAGGGACGATGCCTTGTCGCAATGACATTTTGACTAGGGTAGTGAGGTACGAGTATTTCGCTCTTTGTTTCTTTAAGCAGTATAGGATATACTTTGTCGGGTCCGGGACTTTTATTTGTTTTAAGTGAATGGAGAGCTTTAAGGACTTCATCGGTTGTTATTTCAAAATTAGGCAGTGCATGCTCGAGATTTACAATAGTACTGGTGTTGTTGGTAGCGAGAAGAAGACTGTTAGTATTAAACACCGAGGAAAAGTAATTGTTTAAAAGGTTTGCAATGTGTTGGCTGTCAGAGAGAGAGAGAGAGTAAAAAAGGGGGATAAAGAAAGAGAATAAGTAAGACATTAGAGAACATATCAAAGAGGAGGTAAAGGAGGGTGTTATGTGGTGATGAGGATAGGAAAAAGAGGAAGGGGAGAGGGGATCGAGGAGAGTAATAAAGAGATTGATTGATAGTTTATTGTTGCAAGTAAACAACAATGGAGAAGGGAGGAGGATAGCTGGGCACGATAACAGAAAACCTTATTCCGGATAACCGATAACTGATAATGGAAAACCTTATCGGTGATAACCGATATTCGTTAACTGGAGACACAAATATAGGCGATAACCGATAACCAATACCGATATAAATCCACAATTCCGATAATAGCTAGCGTTAAGTCCGACAGGCGGTGGCTGAACTGGTAGCGTGCTGGGCCCACATTCACCGCGTGATGGACGACGCGGGTTCGACTCCCCACGCTACCACCTCGGATTTTTCAGTCACCGCCGAGTGGCTCAAAACTACCCACATGCTGTCCTGAAGACCACCCATCAACAAGGACTCTAGAGGAAGCCGTCCAAGCGAATCAAGAACGAGTTCCGGGGGGGCAGCATGAGCCAATGCAAGATGGCGCCACTATAAACACTCGCCTGCGCCAGAACGGGCTGGGCCGACCATCAGGCCCCACCGGGAAGAAGCCTTGGGCCGACCATCAGGCCCCACCGGGAAGAAGCCTACCAGTGTAATAGGCCGCGACGTAAAAAAAAAAAAATTTTAAAAGGCGAAAACGATACTATATTGATATTTCAAATAAAAAAAACATAGATGAATTCAAATTTTCATTATCTGTATTTTAGAAAACTTACAAAACCTGAAAACCACAAGTTGACACGTACCTATGGACGGTAATACTAGAAACACCTGAACCGGTGTTATGTTATTTGGCAGCCTCACCGTCAAAAGCTGGCGATTTTGTTACAGAGCTCCGAGGTAGGTGTGAAATCAATGAAGTTCAGTTTCCCACTGAGCACACACAGCCTGACAGGTTGATGCGTGATGACTGGTGCAAAGTGAACCTGTTCAAACATGAGAAGGAATGCTATCCCCCAACAAGCACGTTTCATTATTCATCACATTAATGTGTGTTCCCAAATGGGAACCTTGGCAGTTAATGGGTTAAATAACATACAAACATAAGCGCAGAGAGAGAGAGAGAGAGATACACCACAACAAAGAACAAAGCAAACTTTAACAAAGAACACACACACACACACACACACACACCCTCCTCCCCATCAAGGCAAAAGGAATAAAACAACACAGCAAAGTGGGAATGTGAATATGAAACGACGCTGCAGAGAGGGAGTAATAGGAATAGGAACAGGTGGTTGGGCGGGAGTGGGAAAGGAAAGGCAGAACGTTAGCAGTAGAAGTTTGGAATACCGTGACACAACTGGAAGATG
The DNA here is from genome assembly GCF_024679095.1 of Eriocheir sinensis. Taxonomy (NCBI): domain Eukaryota; kingdom Metazoa; phylum Arthropoda; class Malacostraca; order Decapoda; family Varunidae; genus Eriocheir; species Eriocheir sinensis. Next base: position 168,898 of record NW_026111824.1, read on the forward strand.
AACCTGGAATGTAGGAATCAAGAGGAATAGGAAGCAATGAAGCTTGTTGAACGGAATGGCGAGACGCAGAGTAAAGTAGGAATGGAGATGTGAGAAAGCTTGGAATACCGTGACCTATACAAGATACATCAGGAATTACTGGAACAATTGGAACTGAACCTGGAATACGAGGAAACGAAACAGACATCAGTAATAATAATTGAAAAGGAAGTGAATAGGTTGGAATAGGAGGAGACTGAAATCCGTGAAATTTGCAAGATATACATTAGGAATTAGTTGAAAAATTTGAACATGAACCAGGAATACGAGAATACGAAACACGTTAGTAATAGGTATCAATGAAGCTTGAAGGAATAAATGACTGGAAAGCCGTGAAATATGAAAAGTAGTAGTAATAGTAGTAGTAGTAGTAGTAGTAGTAGTAGGAGGAGGAGGAGGAGGAGGAGAAAGAGGAGTAGGAGGAGGATTGAGAGAGGGAAAGTGAGAGAGAGAGAATTATGAACTATATCAAACTATTACATGATAATTAAACTATTCTAAACGATATTATCCAAACTTATTCACTCATGTATTCACTCTCTTCCCCTTTCCCTCGCCCTCCCTCTTCTCCAGGGTTGTTGATTTTTTAAATATCTTTTTAAATAAAAAAAACGGATTTTTTTTTATTTAAATCAGATTTTTTATTTAAATCGATTTTTAAATTTTTTTTTATAAATGAAAATAATTAAATGAATGTAAACCTCAATATTCTCTACATTAGTTTGCAACACTTGTTGGAGTATTCTTGTACTATATTCCATCTTTATGAGTAACCCGGCTGGCTGTTTGAGCCGATCCTGAGACTGACCAGCCGCAGCCAGCCAGCCACTGGCCAGCACAACTCTGTCTACTCTCTTAACAGTCTAACCAGATCATGTCATGTTTTGGACCTGTCCTCACGGATGTTGCACAAAGAAACATGACAGTAGCTTCAAATGAAAGTATCAGAAAAGGCTGTGGATGATCCATGTATGCATGTGAAGTGATTCTTTGAAAAACGGGCATATGTTTCAAATATTTCCTTGACTGCCACTTCCTATAATTGGTGATTTTTGTCCCTTTTAACCCGTAGGCTTCGGCTATGGGAAAGCCGAGAAATGGCCGAGAGACGGCAACATTACACTGCATTTTGAGACTAAGAAAAGAACATGGAACGTATATCAGAGTACTCCTTTCATACCCATAAAGCCGTTAAAAATATTTACTTATACTCAAACTCCATTCTTGTTGGGTGGTGTTTGTTACAAAATAAACAGTCTCGTGACACGTGGCATCTAGCCGAGAGTCGCGTGTTGTCTACTTTAGAGGATTTGACAAGAGATTACTGTATGGATAACTAATTCAGTCTGCCATGACCTTACAGCACCACCTATGACAAATAAGCCCACCTCAAGAAAAATCACCCACCACAATGACCCAGTTCATGCATGATGGGTTGCTCCATGCCACCACCGCCTACAATTAACTCGAATTAGGCGTTTTGAGCAGAGCCCCATACGGGTTCCACCGTTTCAGCGGACCGATTCGCGGGAGCCCAAAAATGGGTCCGCCGACGCTGCCGGGTTAATAGGTTTTCTTTAGTTCATTTGAGTGTTTGGAGGGGCCCAAGACTACCCACATGCTGTCCTCATGATTGCCCATCAACCCAGACTCCAGCGAAACTCTCTAAAGAGGATCAAGTGAAGTTCGGGAGGGGGGGATTAGTCAAGCAAGATGGCGGCAATATAAAACAGTTGCCTGCGCCACCAATTGGCTGGAACCATCCAAAAGAGTAAAGATGAGGGCATATGCTGTAGCTGAGCATGGCCGCAGTGCTCATCTCCGTAACATTGGCCCTTGAGCCATTGGTGGGAAGAGTCCATCACCCCGGGACAGGGTCAGCGTGACATCCGGGTTACCACAGTGTACCTTCCCCGGGCTTCCCCAGGTTCCCATTTATCCACCAGCCCAAAATGGAAGATGACCAGCTGGGTGAGCTCCACGCTGACTGCCCAGGTTGGGATTCGAACCCAGGGCCGCGGAGTCATTGTTAGGCACGCACCACTAGACCATGGAGGCGCAAAAAAAAATATCCACGGGGTGAGAAACTTGCTAGATGAGGATAGACTTAAGGTGGAAAGTCATTTTTACGGTTGAAAAAATCATTTTTTTGAAAATTTCCATATGAACTTGCGCGGCTCGTGCGGAGGTACTGCGCCGCACTGCCAAGCGTTAGAGCGTCATGGTGGCCTTTAATTAAATACCTACTACCCTACGCACGGGGATTTAAACATATACTGTCACTTCTCTTTGTGTATTGTTATGCCGGACGTGTTACTTGGGTTCCGTGTCACCGTCAGGAGACTCCGTGGGAGGGAGATATGTAAACACTTCGCACAGCTTCTGTAGTTTAATATTCTTCCTTAGTAGTACACTTCACTTTGACTCTTCACTTACCACTAGCTTACTACGACTGGGACTGACTCTCTCTCGCCCTCTTCTCCTATATATATCCAGAACAGTACAGTCTGGAATGTTACAGTATATTTCAGATCATACAAGAACATGTAGCAAAAATATAAATTATGCGAGTTGGCAACACTTCCCGCCTGGCGCCTGGCCGCGCCCCGTGGGGCGCGGACGGCTCTTCTTGCTCCCCGCCCCTTTGCTCGTTTCTCCGGGAGCCTTCTAGAGGCCTATGGTCGCCGGGGGAAGCTTCCAGCACAACACTATCCCCCCCTCTTAATTGTGATCGTCCCGATCACACACTTAACTATGTACAAACATAAGAGAATTAATCAAAAACATAATAATCGTCGTATCGCTGTGGACGCCTGCGTTGTCTCTGTCTTCTGTTCGTTGCCTCCTGCGCGTCTGTCTCCTGGTGCGCCTCGTCGTCGTCCGCTTCTTGGGGTGTCCCTGGAACATCTGCCGAAGCCGGGAGGTTATCTCCCTCGGCTGAAAGGGCCAGGGGTGGGTTTCATCATAGTGCTCTCCCAGGCGTGGTGACGTCACGCGCAGTTGGGAGAATTTCTTGGGCGTGTTTCATCACCGCGCCACAAGCACTTCCAAGTAGGATTGGGGGCGGTCTTGGGAGAAACCAGCGTTGCCAATCTTCCGCGTCGCTTTGACGTCTAATATGTCTTCAGTTAACGTAAATTACACTTCTTATGTATAATTATGGAATTATAAATATAAACAATTGATATTTAGTTGAAATACAGCGATAGTATCTTCATTGTAAGGAATATGTGCACGTATTTTTGTTCCGTCTGCATCTTCAACGGCACCACGGTATAAACAAACATTTAGTGCGTCGTGAGTAGACCCTGACCACCTCGCCACCATTGCCCGCAGCTTATACTGTGCATCAAATAACACTTGCACATTGATGCTGTGGTAGTTCTTGCGGTTGACGTACACTTCTTCGTGCTCATGAGGGGCCACTATTCTTACGTGGGTGCCATCAACAGCACCCACCACACCGGGAAAACCAGCAATATCGGCAAACTCATTCATTCTCCTTCTTCCCCGGTTTAAAAGGAAGCCCATGAACCGCCTCATATTCTCTTGTGTCACGAGAGCATCCACGGTCTGGGTGATGATTCTGCTGACTGTGGCCCAGGAAACTGCGCTGCATGATCCCGGCTGATCTTCCCTGGCCAACTCGGAATGGCCATCTGACTGTGGGTGCAGAGGGTGGTCCGGGTCTTCTTGATACCCAGAAGCTTGCAGCACTCAGCAAGGACTGTTGACTCAAAATTCCTTCCCTGGTCGGAATGGAGCTCGTTAGGCACACCGAAGCGACAGAAGAACTCCTCCACCAAAACCTTGGCGATGGTAGTGGCTTCCTGGTCAGGGATGGCGTAGGCTTCCGGCCACTTGGTGAAGTAATCCATTGTGACACAGATGTACCTATTTCCGTTCGTCGTCAGAGGCAAGGGTCCTGCTATATCCACTGCCACCCGTTCCATGGGGGCTCCAACCTGGTATAGTTGCAGTGGGGCACGGTGACGCTTCTTGGGGCCCTTCTTTGCACAGCACACCTCACGCGTGACACCATTCTTCCACGTCCTTCCTCATGCCAACCCAGTAGAACCTTTGGCGCAGGCGACTCAGTGTCTTCTTTACCCCAAGGTGTCCGCTGGTGATGCTGTCGTGCATTTCTTTCAAGACGCCTTCCCGGGACTTCACAGGTAACACCGTGGACCAGTAGTGGTCAAGACCATCATGAGAGACCCAGCGTCGCTGCAACACCCCGTCGTCTATCCGAAGAGTGTCCCACTGAGTCCAGTAATTCTTGGTGGTAGGGCTTTCTCTCGAGATTACTTCCCACCCAGGTCGCGTTGACGACTGACTCAGCCACTCCATAATTGGTCTCAGATCTCGGTCCTCCCGCTGCAGTTTTCCCAAGTCTTCCCATGGCACCTCCGCTGTCTGTTCCACTGTATTGCGGCGGCACATATTCTGGACGCTTTCCCTCTGGAGGCAATGTTGACACTCCGGTAGGCATGGGCGCCGGCTCAAGCTGTCCGCGTTACCGTGTGTTAGTCCAGATCGGTGCACAATAGTGTAGTGATGCTGCTCTAGTTTACCTATCCAGCGAGCAAGCTGGCCCTCAGGGTTTTCAGTGACTTCAACCACCGCAATGCAGCGTGATCCGTGCGGATGGTGAAAGTTGCACCGTACAGGTAAGCATGGAAAAAGTCAAGGCTCTTGACTACCTTGGCGATGGTAGTGGCTTCCTGGTCAGGGATGGCGTGAGCTTCGGCCACTTGGTGAAGTAATCCATTGTGACACAGATGTACCTATTTCCGTTCGTCGTCAGAGGCAAGGGTCCTGCTATATCCACTGCCACCCGTTCCATGGGGGCTCCAATCCTGGTATAGTTGCAGTGGGGCACGGTGACGCTTCTTGGGGCCCTTCTTTGCACAGCACACCTCACACGCGTGACACCATTCTTCCACGTCCTTCCTCATGCCAACGCAGGCGACTCAGTGTCTTCTTTACCCCAAGGTGTCCGCTGGTGATGCTGTCATGCATTTCTTTCAAGACGCCTTCCTGACTTCACAGGTAACACCGTGGACCAGTAGTGGTCAAGACCATCATGAGAGCGTCTCCTTTCCATCTCCCACTGGTCGAATTCTTGGTGGTAGGGCTCGAAAGACAATCGCGTTGACGACTGACTCCAGACTCACTCAGATGTGTCCCAAGTATTGGACCTCCCGCTGTCTGTTCCACTGTATTGCGGCGGCATACCCAGACTTCCATATCCAGTGCGTTGAAACCACTTGGAGCCCACCAAGGCGTCGAGCGTGTTCGTCGATCCAACCACCGCAATGCAGCGTGATCCGTGCGATGGTTGCACAGGCCAAAGGGCATGCCTTGACTACTGCCAGGAGAAGGTTCTTTTCCTGTTCACGCAATAGTTTTTTCGGCTGGTGATGAGCTTCATATCCAGTAGGCCACAACCCGTTCCATGTCGGCACATGCCTGAGATAGCACTCCACCAATCCCCTCATCACTGGCATCACAATCCAGTATAAAGGCTTAGAGGGTCTGGGTAGTACGGGCGAGCTGATGAGGGCCTCCTTGAGCTTCCTGACAAAGGCAACCTGAGTTTCACGGGCTGTCCACTCAAACTTGCGCCCTTCTTCGTCAGGAGGTGCAGCATTAGCAATCGTACCTTCACAAACCTGCGGTACTGGAGCACAACCGCAGCTCCTTCACGTTGGTGGGTGTCGGCCAGTCCTTCTGCTCGAAGGTCTGGCCAAAGACAATCACGTCGTCTTGCCGTCTTCCTGGTCGATCTCTTCCAGTGCACAACCTCCACCATGGTCCTTGTTTTCTTTTCTTTGGGCTGATACCCAGGAGACATTGGCCACGACGACAGGCACTTCCCGTGTCGTCGATCCGTGGAGGGGGAATCCTTGATGGTGAGATCGTTGAGGCTCGGTAGTCCACGCAGCACCTGAGGGAACCGTCCTTTTTCCTGACGAGCACTACAGCAGACGCCCACGGGCTGCTGGACCGCTCGATAATCCATACCTTGTTGCCGGAGATCATCCATCACCTCATCCATCTCCTTGCGACGGGCTGGTGCCATCCTTCGAGGAGCTTGCTTCACTGGGCGGTGGCTACCTGTGTCGATGGTGCTCTACCAGGTCCGTACAGTCAAGTCCAGGTCTCCTGTGGAAAACACATTTTCTCACGTCAGGCCGCACCAATGTGGGTTCCGAGCCTGTGTCGACGACCCAAACAGGTCGCGCAGGTAGTCAGGCAGCTCCTCCTGGGGCTTCGTCAGGGTTCTCCTGCAGACACAGGTTCTTGGTTTCTGGTCGATCTCTTGGCACCCTACCATGGTCCCTTGTTTTATTTTCTTTGGGAAGGAGACATTGGCCGACGACAGAGCACTTCCGCTGCAGCAGGCATCGACTTCCTTTCTACCACACAGGCTAGCCGGGGGCACCCTAACAGCATCTCCGACCTCGGAGGAATAATGGTGGTGCGCTTGACCGTCACTGGCAGGTCTTCCTTGTTAGCAGTGGTCCTCCATCCCTTCCTTGTCGGCCACGTACACAGAAGAACTCTTCCTTTCCTCGAGCTGCCTCTGAGCTCTGCGTAGTGTCCTGTGACTCCGCACAGTCGATGCGGCGTCTTAGGAAGCCGACGATGACTCACCACGTCAGGCCGCACCAATGTGCGTTCGCCCTCCACTTGGCAGGTTGTCGCTTGGTTCTCCTGCACACTGATATCTTCGGGGCTGTCCAGGGCATCGATGAATTGATCCCCTGTGAACCAGTCAGCAGGTTTCCAGTGGTGGTCCCTCGTTGGGTATGCCTTGTGCGCCATGCTCTCAAGGTCCTGAGCGAGTTCCTGTTAGCGCCACCTTCATATTCCTTCTTCCTCTTATAGCATTCGTTCTCCTTGTGCCCAACCTTCGCAGTACCAGCACGTTCTGTCTGTCTGTCTCCCTAAAGCCAGAAGTCGAGTCGTCCCTGAAGCTTGACAAGCTAGACCTAACAGGACTCAAACTCCATGGCACGTGCCAGAGCTTCCTGCATTGATGGCTTAGCTTGGTATCTTCAACTGAGGCTGTGAATTAATCACGCAGCAAACCGTCAGCAGGTCAGACCTTGTGCGCCATGCTCTCAAGGTCCTGAGCGAGTTCCTGAAGAGACTCGCCGCGCCTCCTGTTGCGGGTTCTGAACCTAACCCTGAAGAGCTCGTTCTGGTGCTTGGTCCCATATCGTTGCTCCAGCGCCTGTGCCAGCCCGCTGTAGCTGCCCTTTGTCGCATTGTCGAGCTGAGCAAGGACCTCCAGCGCCGACCCTTTCAGGCTAGTGTGGCCACACTCTTGGTCATCCCATCCGTTCCGAGCTGCCAACAGCTCAAACTGAGCGCGGTAAGCCTCCCAGGAGACCTTGCCATCAAACTCCTGAGGCTTCTTTCTAACAGGCGAACCCAGCAGACTCATGGGGCTGGCGGAACTTCTTGCGGGGATAAACTCAGGCGAAACAGGGCTCAAACTACCCCGGACTTGCGTAGGAGAAGCATCTTGGGTACAACTAGCCCCTGCAGGCACTGGCTGTCTGTTTCCAGCCAAGCAGTCTTCAAGGGCCTTCACTCTGTCACTTACGTCACAAACTGCCTGTTCAGTACGGTTCACCCTTCCCTTCACTTCTAATATTTCTTTGTGTGTCGTCTCCCGTACCACCTCCATCTCTTTTTGAAGATTTGTGTGTTCTTTCTCCACTTCTATCAGGCGTTGTCCCAAGTTCGTGGTCACATCAGTCATTTCTCTTCGCACTGACTCACTTCCATCTTGTACTGCTTTAAGCTGTAGCTGTAGTCCTGTGAAGCGATCTTCAAACTGTTCTTTGAGTTCTTCGAGTGTTCCTTCTTGTTTTTGCTGTGCTCTTTCTTGTTGTTGCTGTGCTCTTTCTTGTTGTTCTTTGAGTTCTTGGTGTGCTCTTTCTTGTTGTTCTTTGAGTTCTTGGTGTGCTCTTTCTTGTTGTTCTTTGAGTTCTTGGTGTGCTCTTTCTTGTTGTTCTTTGAGTTCTTGGTGTGCTCTTTCTTGTTGTTCTTTGAGTTCTTGGAGTGTTCTTTCTTGTTGTTGCTGTGCTCTTTCTTGTTGTTGCTGTGCTCTTTCTTGTTGTTCTTTGAGTTCTTGGTGTGCTCTTTCTTGTTGTTCTTTGAGTTCTTGGTGTGCTCTTTCTTGTTGTTCTTTGAGTTCTTGCTGTGCTCTTTCTTGTTGTTCTTTGAGTTCTTGCTGTGCTCTTTCTTGTTGTTCTTTGGAGTTCTTCAGTGTTCCTTCTTGTTGTTGCTGTACTCTTTCTTATTGTTGCTGTGCTCTTTCTTGTTGTTCTTTGAGTTCTTGGTGTGCTCTTTCTTGTTGTTCTTTACAGAGTTCTTGAGTGTGCTCTTTCTTGTTGGTTCTTTGGAGGTTCTTGGTGTGCTCTTTTCTTGTTGTTCTTCCAGAGTTCTTAGGAGTTGTTCTTTTCTTGTTGTTGCTGTATCTCTTTCTTGACTTTACTCCCCTGTAGTCTCAAAGGCTTCAAGGATTCAGTCAGCATGTCGTCCCCTCTGGGCAGCTTGGGAACAGAGTCTCCATGGCTGAAAAAAAATAATGGCTTCCTCCTGACTTTGATGTTATGCCGGACGTTACTTGGGTTTCAAATGTCACCCGTCAGGAGACTCCGTGGGAGGAGATATGTAAACTTACTTTGCACAGCTTCTGTAGTTTAATATTCTTCCTTAGTAAGTGCACTTCACTTTGACTCTTCACTTACTGACTAGCTTACTGCTGACTGGGACTGGCCCTCTCTCGCCCTCTTCTCCTATATATATCCAGAACAGTACAGTGCAGAATATTACAATGTATATTTCCAGATCATACCAAGAACATGTAAGCAAAAAATAATATGCGAGTTGGCAACACTTCCCGCCTGGCGCCTGGCCGCGCCCAAAACCAGGGCCTGTGGACAGCTCTTGCCAGCTCCCCGCCCTTGCTCGTTTCTCAGGAGCCCTTCTAGAGGCCTATGGTCGCTCGAGGCTTCCAGCACAACAGTATCTTCAATTTGCATCCTCTTTTTCCGATTTTTTCGTGATTATATGTAATTATGGTACTGTATGATAGTCTCCACATCTCCACGCGAGAAGAGTGAGTGAGTAGCGGGAGGCAGAGTATTGATTTTGTGGCGCGGGAGGGTACACGCTCCGCCCTCACACGTGCATTTCTCCTTGGCCTGCTTATACCGTCTTCCAGTGGATTTTCAGACACTATGGGGAAGCGGAAAGCTGTGGCTACATCAAAATAAAGCAAAGTTTGCTGGCCTAAAAAGGGTAAGATTTATGTCTCGGCTCATAATACTTGAGCACAACTTGGGATATGAGGCAAATAGATACATTGCCTATATAGGCTTCCCTTCAACTCCTGAGGCAACAATAACAAGAAAACAAATGGATAAAGCCAGGATTTCTCCACACCAACCAAAAAAAAAGAGATATGAAAGAAAAAGCCGCGAGTCTGCAGATTATCAGGCAGGTGGCTTTGATGCATAAACCTGGCGACAATGAATGAGTTGGGTGGCGCCCAATGATACCCTCCCCTCTGAGGGATTGATATTTTGTCTTTTAGAATACATTGTGCATTCCTACATGTATTATAAGATACAAAAGGGGACCAGGTGCCTAAATCTACTTAGAGGAAAAGCAATTGTGAGCACACCCTCCCCGTAGAAGTGACCTGAGATGACCTGAAAGTGCTTCCTTGAAATCTGACCTCTTGAACATTACCAGAGGAGTAAGATAAGGAACAGAGACAGTTGTGTTGTGCTAGAAAACATCTCTGTACCATACATTGTCACCTAAACATAAAGTGCGTTTTCTCAAAATGAAAATTTTAAGGTAAAGAATTATATATCTCGACCAGTATTTGGACGATTTTTTTTTTCAGCATAATACTCAGAAAATAATTATCTACAAAACTGCATATTGAGATTTGGTAATGTCGAGGTTTGTAGGATCTGTGATTTTTTTTTTCGATAGTTTTTACAGAAAAAAAATTACCGCTTGAATTGATTTTGTTTTGTGCACTTATTATTTGCGATATACAAATGATAATATGTAGTATTGTTCCTTTGGGTGTCATTTAAAACCGCAGCGTCGGTGGACCCATTTTTGGGCTCCCGATTCGGTCCGCTGAAACAGCGGACCCAGTTTTGAGCTCGGCTCAAACACCTAATTCGAGCTTATTGTAGGGGGTGGTGGCATAGAGCAGCCCTCCATGCATGAACTGTGTCATTGTGGTGGGTGATTGATCTTGAGGTGGGCTTATTTGTCATAGGTAGTGCTCTAAGGTCATGGCAGACTGAATTAGCTATCCATACAGTAATCACTTGTCAAATCCTCTAAAGTAGACAGCAAGTGACTCTCGGCTAGATGCCACGTGTCACGAGACTGTTTATTTGTCACAAACACCACCCAACAACAATGGAGTTTGAGTATAAGTAAAGATTTTAACGGCTTTATGATCATGAGAGGAGTACTCTGATGTACGGTCCATGCTCTTTTCTTAGTCTCAAAATGCAGTGTAAGGTTACCGTTTCTCAGGCACTTCTCAGCTTTCCAATAGCCGAAGACCGAGGGTTAAATCTTAGATAAAGGATAATAATTTTTTGAGCATGTGTACGACTAAAAAATATTTCCTTCAATGTTTATGAAAATGATATCAGGGGTACCTCACTGGCTAGTGTTTAATCTGTAAAAATCATTAGTCTAGACGAAAATTACGCCCACAGGAGATCAAAATGTTCGAACACGACCGTAAAATGACTCTCCCCTTAAGAATCTAATGCAGTCAATGTTAACAAGATAAGAAACTGTATGGAGTATGCATCTCATGTGTGGGGGCTTCATTCACAGCTTTTCTGGACAGAGTGGAGTCTAAGCCTCTTCGTCTCATCAGCTCTCCTCCTCATACTGAAAGTCTTCTACCTCTTAAAGTCCGCCGCCATGTTGCCTCTCTTTCTATCTTCTATCGATATTTTAATGCTGATTGCTCTTCTGAACTTGCTATACTGCTACTACACTAAACACGCGGTTGTGGGCGGAGCAAGGTATGGGGTCCCTTGTACAGCCTTGCCGCGTGTCTCCCAGCCCGCGATGTAGAAATGTTCTAATTTAAGTAAAACCATGGCAAATGTGATCAGCAAATATGCATACACATTTAATCTTAGTATTATAACGTATGGAAGAACAGTTAACTTATTATGGATAAGATATTTGTAAGCATACAAAGAAACGTGGCATACATATTTTACAGTGTTGCTAAAAAAATGCTATACTTATTATTGAGTTTCCCTTACGTTTTGGGATGGGTAAGGGGTTTCACAATTATATTTAGATTATATCGTGTACGTTAAAATAAGCTGACATAGGTATGAAAAAACATTAAAATCCTCGCGGCGGTAACACTCCTTGCCAACACCCAGACACGCCCGCCATCCACACAGGTGGAGAGGTCAGGTGACTCCACTCAGGTCAGTCGGCGTCCTTGACCAGACACGATCGATATGGCTGCTCCACCAACACTCTCCCAGCATCTACATAGCCAAACAAAACAAGTTATCTTCAATGTCCGCCAGTATTTTGAACAGGAGAAGCAGAATGGAAGCACTCTTGAAGCCCTGTCAAAGGTTACTCGTCGCACAGCTGTAGCAACTCATGTCAGCGAAAGACCTGTGGAAAAAAATAACAAAGAAGCGAGAGAAAATGTTGAGAATCGCGCTCCCAAGTTTACATCTCCCAAGAAAAGGCAGCGATCAAAACCCATCATGGACTTCTTTGATAACACTAATGAAGATGTACTGCACAGAACAGTTTTGCAGTTCTACGCAATAAAATAAATCCCACACTCGAAAAATTCATGAAGAAAGGAGGGAGGAGGAATTAAGAGAGAGAGAGAGAGAGAGAGGTGGTTAAAACGTGGCAACGCTGTACTGCCGCTTATTCCCTAGAGGCCTACGTCACTGCCGCACGTTTGAGCTGGTAGTAGTATAACTGCATGCCTCCCCTCCTCCCGCGACCCCGCTGTACGCGACTTTCTACTCATGCTCATCCCTATAGTACTGTCCAAACCCCTTATGCAGGAGTTAACCAGCATCTTCATTCTTTCATCCCTTACACTGGTAAACTCTGGAACAGCCTTCCTTCATCTATATTTCCTCCTGCCTTTGACTTGAATTCTTTCAAGAAAATTGTATCAATTTATTTACACAACCTTCAAATTTCTCTTTCACGCATACAGGCAGACAAACACATCTGGATCACGGGTGATTTCAACCTCCCCGACATTGACTGGACTGCAATATCCCCATTTGACCCTCACGATGCTGACGCCCAGAACCCAATTATTCCCCACAAACAGACTCCATCTACACGACACATTCGTTGACATCATAATTACATTTTCACTCTCACAAACAGTACTCCAGCCAACACGAACACATACTGTAACGCGCCCGCTAACCACGGTGGCCCTTTGACCACAGCACACACCCTTGACCTATTTCTCACTAACCACATTCTTAACATAACACACACTCAGGTTGTTCCAGGACTTAGTGATCATGACATACTCATAGTTGACGCTGACCTCCGACCGATAGACATAAACAGAGACCCAGACAGATATTCCTTTTTGCAAGGGCTGACTTAGACATGATCAAACAAGACCTAACTGCCTTCAGCACCGACTTTTTTGCGACAGACCCACACACAAGACTTCCTTCCACCAACTGGAACAACCTGAAACACACCATACACACCTCAATGAACAGACACATACCACAAAAAACATTTTCTAACAGGTACACACTCCCTGGTTTTCCAGGGATCTACGCAGACAACATCGCAAGAAACAAAGACTCTACAGACGCGCGCAGACATACAACACAACAGACAATTGGACCGCCTACAAAACCACCAAAAGACATTTTCCAAAAACATAAAAGTAGCGGAACGCAAACCCATAACAACTTACCCCAGAGACAACGTAAGAAATAACAAAGAAACTTTTCAAATTCTTTAAGATGCGCAGACATGACACTAACACGATTACATCACTTAAAGACAACACTAACACATTAGTAACCAGCCCACAACACAAAGCACAAATACCCAACACAGTTCCAATCGGTATTCACACAAGAACACAACCTGACACCAAACATGCCACACTGCCCCTTCCCCATAGCCCCCTTGACATCACGACTAACGGAATACAGAAATTCCTGGAAGGACTCGACACAACTAAATCCACACGCCCCGACAACATTCCGCCTTCATCCTTAAATCCTTTGCCCCATCCTTGCCCCCATCCTTCAGGCCATATTCGCCCAATCACTGTCATCCACCTCATTACCCTCTGACTGGCTTTTGGCAAACATTAATCCTTTATTCAAGACAGGTGACCGGACCCAGCCCATTATCGCCCCATCTCACTAACATCGATTCCATGTAAAATTTTCGAACACATAATACACAAACACATAATGAATCACCTTGACGCAAACAACATCCTTACTGACTCACAACACGGCTTTCGACCCAAACGCTCATGTGAATCGCAACTCATTACTACATATCACGACATGACGAGGCTACTTGACCGACGTGACATTAAACAAGTTGACACTATTGTTTTAGATTTTGCCAAAGCCTTCGACAAAGTCCCGCACAAAAGACTGACATTAAAATTGAAATACTACGGTATTCCAGGACCTATTCTTCACTGGATCACTGCATTTCTTACTAACAGGACTCAACGTGTTCTTCTTGACGGATCTTCATCCGACACTGTCCCTGTTTCTTCAGGTGTCCCACAAGGCACCGTTCTAGGCCCCTTCTTTTCCTCCTGTACATTAACGATCTTCCACTGTCAACGCCTAACTCTTCCACTAGACTATTTGCTGACGATAGTTTACTGTTTAAAGCAGTAAAGACTACTGACGACTGCAGACTACTACAAAACGACTTGGACGCCCTCGAGCGGTGGGAGCGCACCTGGCATATGCACTTCCGACCAGACAAATGCAAACTATTAAGATTCCCCAGAGCGCAAAACCCCATCCATCACACTTACACTCTCCATAATTCAGATTTAGAATCAGTTCACACACACAAGTACCTTGGTATCCATCTCTCAACTAACTTGAAATTCAACACCCACATAAACCATATCAGTGCCACAGCCAACAGAACACTGGGGCTCCTGAGGAGGAATTTACATAACTGCACACCTGACATTAAACACATAGCTTATGACACACTTGTGAGACCAACTCTGGAATACTGCTCCACGGTGTGGGATCCTCACACACAGAAACATTGAGAGGTTAGAACAAATCAACACCAAGGCAGCAAGGTTCATTACAAACAATTACACTCGAACGCCTGGCATCACAACACGGATCAAACAACAGATAAACATGGACCCTCTTCACATACGCAGACAAGCACACAGACTTACACTTATGTACAAGATCACAAACACTCACATCGACATTGACCCACAAACATACCTACACAACGCAAACAGTCAACGTACTCGTAACACACATACATAAATACCAAACATATCACACTAACACTGACGCATACAAGCACTCATACTTTCCATGCACCATACGTGACTGGAACAGCCTCCCTCAACAGATTTTAGACTGCGGTACAATAGACTCATTCAAAAAACAAATACACACTCACTTGTCACCACAACACACCAACACTAACAATTACACTTGAATCACTTCCCTCCCCTGCACACCCGGCTCCCCCGTCCCCCCAACAGCCAACAAATATGCGTGTTATGCACCTGTACGGGTGCCCTGCGCGTGTGTCCAGATCCAGATCCAGAATTAAGACACCTCTCCTCCCGAAATTGACCTCTCTTTTGGCCGCTCATTACTTATGTTTTGTGGGAACAGCGATTAGCGGGCTTTTTTTACAGCTTTGTTCGCTGCCCTTGAGCAGTTTCTTTAGCTGTAATAAAAAAAAGAACAAATGAACAGAGGTTGCTAACCCATGGTTGCCCTGCACACATTCTGAATGTTTTGGCTCATGATTTGGAAATTGGTAACATAGAAGAACATGTGGTTCATGTTGTAAAATACTTATAAAACCATCACTCTGCCTCAGCAAGATAACGTGAGAAAGGCGGTCAACGTCTTGTTCTGCCCCAGGACACTAGACGGACCAGGCGTGGCTGACTGAAGATGTATATCTATATTAGCTCAGGTAAATTTGTGAAGTTGACAGGAAAATATTGATATCAAAGCTAGAGAGTGTTTTATTTGTTTATTTTTCCATTCTATATTGTTGCCCTGCAATAAGATCAAGATTTAAATCAATGAAAAAAAATATATAAATCTTGATTTAAATCAATGACTTAAAAAAATAGATAGTTCGACAAGACTTTAAGCGTTGTGAATTTTGAATGTAGCTCAAAATAGATGTTCTGGATCGTTATCCACAAACATTCACATTCAATAAGGCTTTCATAGCGGTTGTGGGTGCTTCTATGGGTAGTTATGTGAGCCTAGTGATAGTTTGAGAAGGCCTCTGCACCGTGAATGTGAAAAACACTTATGAGCCAAAAGCGACGCAAATGTAAAATGATTTACTTCGACCTAAAACAAAAGCACCGCTTGAGAAGATTTGAGCAGAAGAAAATAATCAGTCATTTGCACCGTGTTATACTAAATATGATTCCTTGAGTCAACGAAACACGCTCTTGACTGATTGGTGCTAGCGTGGTGATGAATCTATTAGCACCACCACCACCACCACCACCGTCACCACCACCACCACCATTTCCTATTTTCACTACCATCACTTCAACTACCAAAAACAACCACTATCTCTACCACCATCACCACCACCACCAGCACCACCGAAGTCAACAGTTACTATCATTCTCTTGTTTCCCCGTCAAGGCGATTTTTCCTTCACTTTATCGACGCGGCCATTCACGGGCGAGGGAAAGGTAGTCCGATGAAGAGCCCGCTCGAAACTGTGTACACAATTACACATTTTGCCCCCGCCGCCGTCGAAAGCATTGTTGATGTGGTATCCAGAAACTGCTCAAATATTAGCCAGGAAAGAGCGGCGAGGCGTGGCGCGGGGTAGTCAACGGAGGCCGAAAAGTGACCAAGCCTGGGAGGGTCGCCGCCGAGTTTGGGATTTTTTTTGAAGGCTGTTATGACTGTTATTATTGTTATTATTATTGTTCCGCCCGTTTTGAAGAGTGTGGCGGAGGCGGGGACAGTGTGTGTGTGTGTGTGTGTGTGTGTGTGTGTGTGTTGCCTCACGAGGTGTCAAGTAGAGTTCAAAGGCTGCTGCTGTGTCACGCTATCAACATATACAAGTCACTGGACGCCCCCGGACACTCCGAGATGCCCGTGTCAGCTGACCATCACCGGAGCGACGGCGGGGCGCGGCGAGCACTGCACACCCTGCGGGGCTCCATCGCGCTGCCTCGCCTCACACTGTAAAATGGCCGCCCCAAACACTGCCCCGCCACGGCCGGAGCTCTCACATGCTTACCGCTGCTACGTCATCTTCATACTGATTTTTTTTTTTAAACACAACGTCCACTAGGAGGAGTGCCAACAGCCCGCAGACACAGGAAAGCCGCCTACGCTAGTGTAATACGTGTGAATGAGTCACAGCGTAACGGCCATCACGTCACGGGCTGCCGCTGCCGCCCCGCCCTCCGCCACCGCCGCCACACCGCCCCGGCCCTTCGCTGCCCTGCCCGTCCCCTGCTGCTGCCCGGCGGGGTGCCTCCATTGGCCTGAAGCTCACATTACCTCGTCTCGGTGTGAGAGGCGCCAGTACCGTCACAGTATAGGGCGACAGATAAAGCACAAAGTGGCCTCTGGTGACGTGCCCGCCGCCGGGCGACACCCGTCCTTCTCTCTCGCCCCGCGCCCCGCTCCCTGCCTCTCATTCCGCGGCCCTGGCCTCTCCTTCCCCTCGTCACCGTACTGTGGGCATGGTAACAGTCACTTACGACTGCTGGCGGCTCGTCCGTGCATGAAGGGTGGCAGGAACAATGACGCTGAGGGGAGAACACAATGCCGGGGTTGGCCGCGAGCTGACCAATCACATCACACGGGTTGCACTCACGCGGGCGCCGCCGCCCATTCCAACAAACCCTCTTCTCTGCCTCCCGCCCGCTGTGCCCCACGCCGCCGCTGCCTCACGTCACTAAATCATTTACTCAATCCTCTCGTCACCTCATCTCCGCGTGAAGGGCGCCGGTAACAGCTGCGTATCCCTTAGAGCAGGGATTGGGGAGGGAGGGGAGGAGGGACTGGGTGCGCGCGGAACATGGCCGCCACGCGCTGGGACCCATATCATGGAGGTAGACCCATATAGCCTAGTCAAGCCCCGTTATCCTGCCCTAGCGACTCCACGCCCCATCTTCCTCGTGTCCAAATGAAAGGGTTAACCAGAATCTCCACTCTTTCGTCCCTTCCAGTAGTAAACTAAACAGCAGCCTCCCTTAAACGGCGTATTCTTAATTAAACTTTTTGCTACAACTGTCGGCTTCATACTCTGTCAAGATAGTCGAGTCGGGAGATGGGTCCCCATGCACCATGGTGACATATTTTTCTCACTTACATGTTTGTAATCCTCGAGGTGTCTAGTAAACAGATTTTTATGTTCCCGTCATGAAACTTGTCCCAAGGGGTTCTTTAGCGGCCATCTTGGATTTCCGACGATAATCAATAATCGCATAACTTTTGAGCTAGTCATCATGCAGAGACAAATGAACAATTTTTTCTGGGTAAAGTTGACTTGAGAAATTGATTGATGGGGTTATCTTTGTGATCAGGTTAAGTTGAACACATTAAAACTCGGTAAATATGCAAAAAAAAAAAAAAAAAAAGATCAACACTCATACACTTGCAAATGAGTTATTTGCATATATACAAAACTATAATAATCCGATGAGTTCTGCAATCACCGATAATTGCTAGTAATTAGGAAAAGAAATAAGATAAGCAGGTAGTTACTGAGCCTACCTGCCTACATATTAGACTTAGTCCTAACCAATAATGGGAACTTGCTACGTGAGTTGGAGGTGGGCGGAGAGTTAGGAAATAGTGACCACAGAACGGTTCGTTTTAGCTTAGACTGGGCGGTAACCCGCGAACCAAACCCAGTGTTAGTGCCAGATTTCAGAAGAGCAAATTACGAGGGGCTTCGAAGACATCTTGAAGGGGTAAACTGGGATAATCTAGGGATTCATGAGGGCCAGAACTGCGGATTGGAGAGCCAGGAGAACCAGGTAGAAATGTCTTACAATAATTTAGTTAGAGTAATAGTAGAGGGGCAAGGACAGCATATACCACAGCGAACACTTAGAAAAGAAAACAATGATCCTAAGTGGATGACTCGTGGACTAAAACACGAGATTGGGTTAAAGAAGGGAATTTATCAGAAAATAAAGAATGGTGAAACACATCTCAGGGGCCGGTACGTCGAACTATCTAGATTAGTTAAGAAAAACACCAGGATAGCAAAAAGGAACTATGAGATCAAAGTAGCAAATGAGGCGAAAAGTAATCCTAAGGGCTTCTTTCAGATGTATAGAACAAAAACACGGGAGAAAATTGGGCCGCTGAAAACAAACACAGGGGAGCTAGTAGAAAATTACGAAAATATGAGCACATTGTTGAACGACTACTTCCTTTCAGTATTCACACAGGAGGATCGAACGACTATACCGGAAAGAGTTCAGGTGTACGAGGGCGGGGATGGCGATAAATTGAGGGATATAATCATTACCAGGCAAGTAGTTCAGGATGAGATAGATAAGCTTAAGAAGAACAAGTCGCCAGGTCCTGACGGGATATTTCCGAGGGTATTAAAGGAATTAGGTGATGTACTCAGTGACCCACTAACCGACATCTTTAAGATGTCGGTAAATACTGGCTATGTGCCGAGCCTATGGAAAGTAGCTAATGTGACGCCGATTTTTAAAAAGGGGGACAGGTCAGTTGCTTCAAACTATCGCCCAATTAGCTTAACATCGGTTATAGGCAAGATGCTGGAGTCCATAATAGCCAGGAACATTCGGGAGCATTTAGAGAAACATAGCTTATTTCACGACTCGCAGCATGGGTTCACAAAAGGTAGGTCATGCCTCACCAATCTCTTGTCCTTCTACAATAAAGTATTTGAGGCGGTTGACAGAGATGAAAATTATGATGTAATCTATCTTGATTTTAGTAGAGCGTTTGACAAAGTTCTTCACCAACGAATGTTGCTTAAATTACAGGCTCACGGAGTAGAGGGTAAAGTTTTGAACTGGGTCAAGGCGTGGCTTAGCAATAGGAAGCAAAGAGTGCAAATCAATGGTAAAAGATCTGACTGGGGATGTGTTACGAGTGGGGTCCCACAAGGTTCGGTATTAGGTCCACTTTTGTTTATTATTTATATCAATGACTTAGATGCAGGAATTAGTAGTGATGTTAGTAAATTTGCAGATGATACCAAGATCGGTAGAGTAATTGAGTCGGATCAGGACGCTAGTATTCTCCAAGGTGAACTCAACAGATTGTATGACTGGGCGGATAAATGGCAGATGGAGTTCAATGTAGGGAAGTGCAGTATTCTGAGTGTAGGTAGGAACAACCCCTCACATAACTATCGCTTAAATGACACTCTCATAAGCAGGTTTGGGTGCGAGAGAGATTTAGGCGTCTTAGTGAGCTCTGATCTCCGTCCAAGGGCACAATGCATTCAAGCTAGAAATCGAGCTAATAGGGTACTGGGATTTATTTCAAGGAGCGTAAGCAACAGAAGCCCCGAAATCTTCCTCAAACTATATTTAGCATTAGTTAGACCTCATCTTGACTATGCGGTTCAGTTCTGGTCACCTTACTATAGAATGGATATCAAAATGTTAGAATCAGTGCAGAGGAGGATGACTAAGATGATTCAGGGGTTGAGAAACTTGCCATACGAGGAAAGACTCAAACAGTTAAACTTGCATTCTCTAGAAAGGCGAAGGGTGCGTGGAGACATGATCGAGGTTTATAAATGGATGAAGGGCTTTAATAAGGAGACATTCATAAGGTTTTGTTGGTAAGAGAACCGGGTAGGACACGAAGTAATGGGTTTAAACTGGATAAATTCAGATTCAACAGGGACATATGCAAAAATTGGTTTACTAACAGGGTGGTGGATGAGTGGAATAGGCTTAGCAGTCATGTGGTGAGTGCCAATACAATTGTCACATTCAAAAATAGACTAGATAAATTCATGGACAGCGATATTAGGTGGGGTTAGATACACGGGAGCTTAGGGTCAAAGGAGCTGCCTCGTACAGGCCTACCGGCCTCTTGTAGACTCCTGCGTTCTTATGTTCTTATGTTCTTATCTTATATACTTTCACTGCCAGATAAATGCTACTCTTGTAATAATATACTTTGACTCATGAATTCGAGCCTTAATAGAACTGTCGAGGAACTGAAATCTATTTTAAAAGGAGTGAAGGTTATGCAAGAGGCAATTATCGAAGCGTCTCGTTCTCGTGCACAGTTCCTTTTAGTCACATCCACTTCATACCTTTTCTTGATTTTATGAGCTCGAAAAGGAGGTTGCAGGTCAAAGGGGCGGGAGCAAGGAACGGAGTGAGAAGGGCGTTAGTAGAGGAAAAAAGGTGAAGTGCAAAAGGAAGAAATGAGAGAGACAGGAGGAGAAAAATGGAGGGATTTTGACAAGGAGAAAGGTGTTGGTAGAGGAAGAAAAGGTGAAGGTTAATAGGAAAAGAGGAAAGAGACAGGGGGAGAAGATAAGAGGGGTGCAGACAAGCAGAAGGGTATTAGAAGCGTAAGGGAATGATGATAATGGGAAAAATAAGACGATAGAAGGAGGAGGAGGAGGAGAAGGAGGAAGAAAAGAAACAGAAAGAAAAAGAAAACAAAGAGAATGAAAGAAAAACAGAGAGGAGAAAGAAAGAAAAAGAAAGGGAGGACGAGAACAACAGAAAAAGTGAGAGTAAGAGTAAGAGGAAGAGGAGGAAGTGGAGATGGAGGTGACGGTGGTGGTTGAGGGAGAAGAGGAAGGGATGCGAGACGGTACGGCAGACGCGAACGAGATAATTAGAGATACAGGTGCGCCCGGTTGTTAGCTGAGATTAGGAGAAGCCTCGGAAGATACGGGGAGAGAGTGAGAGGTGAAGGGTGCGATGAGGGTCGATAACAGGTGCGAAGGACGGTAGGGAAGGCCGGGAGGGACATGCAGTTAGGGAATAAAGGAGAAAGAGGAGGCGGGGCAGGAGGTGAAACACGAGAGGGAAAAGGGTGTGATACAGAGCGATAATGTGTCAAAAGGCAGAGAGGAGGCGGGTGAAAGAGGAGGCATGGAAAGGCTAAGGATCTGTCAGAGGGTGAGATAAAGAGAATGGAGAAAGAGCAGAAGGTGGAAATTGATATATAGAGGCCTGTAGGAGCTAAGTAGAAAGGCGTGCAGTCAATGAGAAGTGAAGAAGGCTGAGGGGCGTGCAACTTGTGCGGGTGAAGAGATGGAGAAGGAGCAGGAGGAAGAGGAGGCGGCAGGAAGAAGTGCATGCAACTATTATTTGGCAGATGAAGAGATGGAGGAGGAACAGGAAGAGGAGGAGACGGTACAAAGCAGGTGGAGTCAGAAAGTGATAGAAGCGTGTTGGGAGCTGATGTAGAAAGGCGCACGGTGAAGAGAAGGAGAAGGAGCAGGAGGAAGACGAGGCGGCAGAAAGAGGGAGCAGGAAACAGAAGTACATGCAACTATTTTTTGGCAGATGAAGAGATGGAGGAGGAAGAGGAAGAGGAGGAGAAGGTACAAAGCAGGTGGAGTCAGAAAGTGATAGAAGCGTGTTGGGAGCTGATGTAGAAAGGCGTACAGTATAATTATCATCGTAGGTTTTTAGTTAGACATTCTCAAGTCAAGGTTCTTTTACAGGGTACGAGCAGAGAACAAATTGCGGTCTGGTAGCCTGTATCATTAAGGAATTGCGAAGATACAGATTCGTAATGATCGGCGCTCTCGTAGAAAATTAGCAGGCAAATTAATAAGAGGTCCTGTCTAGTGAAAACGAATCAGATTAACGCGCCTGTATATGATTTGAAAATGGTGGACGTGCGGAGGAGGCAGCGGTGATGGCTGACAAGTTGAAGGTTGATAGTGACCAACCGCGCAGCATAGACCCCCCACCCCCACCTTGGCAACACCTCCGCGCACCTGGCTCATGTCCCCCCCAATCCAACACACCTGCCTAGACCACTCCACAGACCAACCCAACTCCCTCCATCACCCCCCCCCTCCGATACCCACCCCCCAGCTATCTCCCCCCCGACTCCCCTAACTCTTCCCCGCATGCTCACTGCCTAATTTTCCCCAGGATTTCCACTCACCTCCAATTCGCCCTCTTCCCCCCTCATACCCTTTATATACTCTCCCAAACTCACCCCGCAGTTCTCCTCCACTTACCCACCCCTCAACTTGCCCCACGCATTTATCACAAGTCTTCCACGCGTCCCTATACCCAAGTTAACTCTCCCTGCAGGCCCACTCTCCACTCTCCTCTGTTTTCCCCCTTCCAACGTTCCCCTGCATTCCTACCCCGACACTCTTATTTTTATGCTTAGTACCCTCCAACACCCCCTGCATACTTACCTCAGACTCCTCCCCGCATGTCCAATCTAATGCTTCTCCCTCGCTCCCTCCCACCCCCAATCAACTCCCCCGCACCTCCATCTCCAGTTCTCATCAGCATGCCTGTCTGCAACCCTCCCGACCACCCCGTCCCCAGCCCTCCTCTGATTACTGCTCCCTTGACCAGCACAGTAACCCTAAGCACGAGTACTTCACCTAATGTTTGCCAGCCCCCTTGTGTTTGTTTGTCTTGAGGATGAAATATGAAGATTTAATCACTCCGACGATGACTCAGCCGCCCCTTCTTTGTTTGCCTTACTCTACATGTCGTTTGTTCCCCTGATGTGCGAGGCGACTTAAGCACAAATACAGTTAGCCAAGAGAGAGAATCCAAGAGAAACAGCTACTCAAGAAAGATAACTCACACACAAGCAAACTAGCTCGGGCTGATGGGCAGTAAAAAGTATTGATTTTCGCGTATACAGATGCACTAAAAACTCTGCACAGCATTTTCAAGTCGATACAACACAGCGAGGGAGACAGAGTGATTAAAGCAGGAAAACAGTTACCCCAGACAGAGAACCTTGCCCCAAACCACGAAGTAATAGGATAACCGGCTGATGCTTACGTCACTTATGTAAGCAGTATATCCCCCTCCTAGTTTTCGCTCATTCTCAATATATAGCGCTGGTAAAGTGGGCGAGAATTAAAGCAGAGAAACAGTTACCCAAGAAAAATAACCTTGCCCTAAACCACGAAGTAATAGGATAACGTCTGATGCTTACGTCACTTATGTAAGCAGTGTCTCTCCTTCCTAGTTTTCGCTCATTCTCAATATATAGCGCTGGTAAAGTGGGGGATATTTTAGGGGAACGAATATAGTATGCTTCACCTCACACCCAGGCGGAATACGTACGAGCTCGCGTGCGCTTGTTAATGGATAGCTGAAAAATGACGTACCGAAATATACTTCCCAGCACCACTTAAAAGTATTTACTGCCACTCGCGAGGACGTTGATGAGCTTGAAACACCCAAAACGTCTTACCCGCACATTCCATAAGTTCCCCCGAGTAGAAGGCACGGCTTGGTGTGTTCAGGGGTTTGCGTGCGAGTGTTAATGACTCGTTAATATGCAAAATAGTTCTCGTGCATGCTTAGGCTTTCTCCCCGCCCAGTGCAGGTGAATATGTAGAGGAGTGAGTTGAGGGAAGAGAGAGGACGAGAAAGACGAGGAAGAAAGAAGAATGGAAGGAAGGAATTTAAGAAGAAGAGAAAAGGAAGAGTGAGGAGTGAGTAGAGGGAGGAGAGGAAGAGGAGAGAAGAATGGAAGGAAGGAATTTAAGAAGAAGAAAAGGAAGAGTGAGAGGAGTGGCGGGAGGAGAGGGAAGAGGAAGAGAAGAAGAAGAGGAAGAGAAAGGAAGAAAGAAGAAATGAATGAATGAGTTTAAGAAGAAGAGAATAAGAGGAAGAAGATCAGGAACATGAAGAGAAATAGGACGAAGAAGAAAGACGAGAAAGAGGAAATTTAAGAGGAAGAAGAGAATAGGAAGATCAAGAGGAAAAAAAGAGGAAGAGAAGGGAAAGGAAGAAGACGAAGAATACATGGATCAACATCGACCTATTCCATGTGTTTGTATCGTGTTTGAGCCCGATTTCTCACTGCGTCGCGTTTGTTTGTTTGCATATCTTGGCCCCGTATTATGCCTTGCCTGTTGAAGTAATGCTCGATATACCACAAGTCTGCCCTTCCATATGAATGCTTTTTGTCTCCCATTTTCTTTAAGTAGCTCGATCTATCTGGTCTTTTCCATTATAGTTCGTTTTGTATGCTATATGAATCCATGGTGATGCCCTTCTCTCACGCCCCCTTCACAAGCTCCCCACCCTTAACTCTCCCCTCCCTCCACAAGCTCCCCCTCTCTTATCCTTCGCTCCCTCCCCCACAAGATCCCCCTCCGCCCTTACCTCCTGCAAGCACCGTGACTTTTCCGTAACCTTGTAACTATGCATTAAAATCGAATTTCCATCAAGCTTCAACCGCAATCGCATGTCTTTTCTTTTTCTCCGTCTTAATGCCACGGCGCCCTTCCTCTTTCGTCTTCCTTCTGCTCAAAGCTGTACTTTTCTTCCCTAACGTGTCTACTCTTCTCTCTTCAATAGTTGCCCTGTCTTCTTTCTTCCTGTCACTGCTTGGGTTTAGCTTCTCCTTTCTCTTCCTCTCGCTGTTCGCTTTCACCTCTTTTTTCTCGCTCTCCGCCTCTCTCCATCACCGTGCTTGTTCTCTGCTTTCTTCCTCTCTCTCTCTCTCTCTCTCACTCAGCTTCCTCCATACTGAGCTTTTATCTGTCAGTTCCCCGTTTTTCCTCTTCGCGTTCCACAATTTAATTTCTTCCTTCTCTTTATATATATTTATTTTCCTTTTTCCTGTTTCCTTAATTTTCTTCCCATCGGCATATTCAACTGGTCGTTTGTTCAACTAACATTTTTTTTTTCAACTCGTTCTGTTTAATTTTTGACCTTCCTGACTGCCGCCACCTCTTATGTCTTAACTCCCTTCCTCTTCCTTGGCTTTCTCTTCCTCTTTCTTCTCCATTCACCCATAGATCGCAATATGTATAATTATCGTGTTTGTCATTTCCTTTTAATTTAGAAAACTAATTAATGGGGATAGGCAACATCGCATAACAAGACTAAGAGACATCCATTGACCTTGAGCTACACACCAGACGTCTCCCTCGCATATATATTTGTTTATTATATTAAAAGCACAAATCTTTGCTTCTCAAACTACCCTCCTACGGTTTCTATCTCAATTTTTTTTCTCTGAGTGATCTATCATTGCTGTAGTAGGCGGTCACTGGTCTTCCCCTAAACCTGTCAACAGTCCCTCAAGTCTCTGTCCTATCTCCCACTCTCTTTCTGTTGTTCATTGATGACCTTTCCTAAACGAACTATCCTATCCATTCTTACGCCGATGACTCTACTCTGCATTACTCAATTTCTTTTGATAGAAGACCAACCCAACAGGAACTATATGATTCCAGGTTGGAGGCTGCTGAACCCTTAACCTCAGACCTTACTATCATTTCTGATTGGGGCAAGAAGAACCTGGTGTTCTTCAACGCCTCAAAATTTCTTCACCTATCAACTCGACACAATCTTCCAAACACCTATCCCCTATTCTTCGACAACACTCAGCTGTCACCTTCTCCTACACCAAAAATCCTCGGTCTGTCCTTAATTCTTACTGTCCATATACAGGGGCTTGTCCGCCCTCGCATGGAGTATGCATCTCAAGTGTATGGGGGCTCCACTCACACAGCTCTCTTGGACAGAGTTGAGTTAACGGCTCTTCGTCTCATCATCTCCCTTCCTCTTACCGATAGTCTTCTACCTCTTAAATTCCGCCGCCATGTTGCCTCTATTTCTATCTTCTATCAATATTTTCATGCTGACTGCTCTTCTGAACTTGCTAACTGCATTCCTCCCCCCTCCGCGACCCCGCTTCACTCGACTTTCTACTCTAGCTCATCCCTATACTGTCCAAATTCCTTCTGCACGCAAGAGTTAACCAGAATCTTCACTCTTTCATCCCTTACACTGGTAAACTCTGGAACAGTCTTTCTTCATCTGCATATCCCCCTGCCTATGAACCTCTTTCAAGAAGAGTTTATCAAGACACCTCTCCACCCGAAACTGACCTCTCTTTTGGCCACTCTATACCTTTGTCTGTTGTGGGAGCGGTGAGTAGCGGGCTTCTTTGCTACACTCTTTTTGTTGCCCTTGAGCCATCTCCTTTGTTGTTGAAAAAAAAAGGATACATGGTCTACCTTATTGTCTGGGGATTGTGAAAGTGGATCTGAGACGTCGGAGGATTAGTATGCAACAATTCAGTGGACACGTTTGTGGGTTGAGATAGTTTGATAAGAATAACTGTATATGGATAAGCCTTGGCAGGATACAACTAGAGTGGTCGTAGGAGAAAACAAAAATTCGAGAGATACGAGGCAATTAAGTTAACGAAGGAAAGGGTTTTGGAGAGCACCAGGCTGGACAGGGCAGAGTTGAAGACGGCGGTAATTACATGGGCTGAAGGTGGTTGGGTGGACAGGGCAATGATAGGCTTGAGGGGGCGATGCTTAGGCGGTGGGACGTACGTGGGCTGGAGGTGGTTGGGTGTGGCGGCGGCGGCGGCGGTGAGGCCCTTGAGTGTTTGTCCTGAGTAAAGATCTGGCGGCCATAGGATGTACCCGTTCAAGGAGTTGGAGGAGATGGAGGGTCGATGATAAACTATTGGTAATTAGACACACACACACACACAGACACACACACAGAATATTGGTAATTAGACAGACAAACAGCTCTTTTAAAGGAATGTGTAAATTCTTAATACTGTATGCGAGTACCCAAATTACGACTGATTGATCTATGTACTTTCACTCTACTTCTAAATTCGGTTTGTATTGTATAGTTTGGAAGGAACCTTTTTTTTCAGCTCCGGGCATTGGAACCTGACGCATCGACGGTGATCGCTTAGATACCTGAGGGGGGGGGGCAGGGGACACACACACACACCCACACACACACACACACACACACACACACACACACACAGACACACACACACACACACACACACACACACCTCCTCCTCCTCCTCCCTCCACTCACCCCCCTCCCTCCTCTCCCTCTCTCTCTCTCTCTCTCTCTCTCTCTCTCTCTCTCTCTCTCTCTCTCTCTCTCTCTCCCCCCACACACACACGGTGAGCGCATATCTACCCGGGGGGGTACTGACACACACACACACACACACACACACACACACACACACACACACACACCACTTGTGGCCCAGACCTGACCGAGGTCAGACATGGGTCACGGCGCTCCGTAAGGAGCAGCCTGGGGCCAGCCTGTTGGCCTCTCCCCTTCCCCTCCATCCCTCTCTTCCTTTTCATCAATAACCCAACACTGTAAGAAACTTTTGTGACATCGAGCTTAATCATGGTGAGAGAAAGTGAGTGCAGTGCGTTTGTGGTGGCGTGAAGACAATGAAGAATAGAAATGTCCAGTGTGACGTCGACGCCGCCTAACCATCCAGCCGACGCCGGCCCCCAGGTGTCCCCAGGTACACCAGCCCGACCATCATGCTGCTGGGAGAATTCGGTTCAGGTGCAGTGCAGTGTTGAGGCCCGTCACTCAGGTGGAGTCATGATTGGGGCAAGTGGCATGGGGCAGTGCAGACGTTTTGATGTTCCCACGCCTACCGCTTCTCGGTCCACCTCTTCCTATCTTGTCTCACCGGCTGGAGAGATTAGCAGGTCATCACTTAGCTGAGTGACGGCCGACACCGCTTCTACCTGCACCCCTGCCATCAACTGCGACCTGACCCTTTTTTGACCTGGGGTCGACCTGGGGCTTAAACACCTGACCCGTCACCCGGAATACCACACCGCCTCCTTCAGCACTAACGCACTGCATTCCACCACCTCACCTCCCCCCCACCACCCCAGACCCCCTATACCCCTTTCACATTGTCCTTTTTTTTCTATTTTATTTCAATATTGTATTTTTAACATGTATATTTTCAGCTTCACAGCTGCAATCACTTAATAAACCGTTTATTATTATTATTATTATTATTATTATTATTATTATTATTATTATTATTATTATTATTATTACACACACACATTCTCTCTCTCTCTCTCTCTCTCTCTCTCTCTCTCTCTCTCTCTCTCTCTCTCTCTCTCTCTCTCTCTCTCCCCACCCCCATTCATCCCTTCCCCCATCCCCCACCCCCCCGGCACGACAGAAAAGTTCGTTCCCTGCAGCGAGAGACACACAGATAGATGGAAACACTTAGGGCACGGAAACAACTGCCACCAGACGCGCGACAAACGGAGACAAATGGACGGCAGTAAAGTAACGTGGCGGCGGCGGCGTAACACACTCGTCCTCCTCCCAAACGGCGCGAAACAGGGCGAAGACACGAGGCGCGAAGAGTCATGCATCACGGCAGCCGCTATAAGTAAACTCTCCTCGTTCGCCTGAGCCACTAAAAGAAAAAATGATTATAAAGGGCTGGGGTGGGGGGGTGGGAGGTCGTTGAAGAGGATTCCGATTGATCCTACCAGGGCTATAGGCAACAAACATAAAAAAAACAAAAAACAATCTGACTCAGGCAATCACCAAGGAAGCGGAAATAAAGTGAACGAAATGAGCGAGGAAACGGAAACACGAATGGAAAACAAATGCGAGGACCACTAAAAACAAACAAACAAAGCAAGAAAATATAAACAACTGCAGAAACGAACAACGGAAACTTAAATACGTAGAGAGAGAGAGAGAGAGAGAGAGAGAGAGAGAGAGAGAGAGAGAGAGAGAGAGAGAGAGAGAGAGAGAGAGAGAGAGAGAGAGAGAGAGAGAGAGAGCGTTAATATCGTCGTTACGCGTTTTATATAAAGCTGGGATACGGGAGATACGCACCAAAATCATATCGGGTTGGCATGTGTTTGGCTACCCGGCGACAGGTGAAGCATGCCTTGCCTACTAGGGAGGCAGTTATCAATTTCCATTATCTTCGGGAGGCGGTGACGGCGGCGGCGGTGGCTGTGATGGCGGGGCTCCTCTTCCCTTATCAGCCTTAAAGAGGAGCAACCTGCCCAAGGGTCGTCGCGTGGCTCACCTGGCCGGAGTGGCGCTCAGGTGCTCGAGGCTTGTCTTTGATCTCTTCTCCAAATAATGGGAAGCTTAAACACAGTGATCGAGGTCAATTTTCTTATGATGGGCTACTGTCTGTCGCTGCGGGCCGTGCTGGTCTGCCGTAAACCATCCTCGTTCAAATACCTATAACCTCGATGCTTGTAAGTTGGCGACATATAAATAAACCGCAGACTAATATGACTTTGCGGAGGTTTGGACGATGCGTAATGACGGACCTCAAAATTACATGACAGTCGAAAAGCCTTTAAGGACAGGAGCAGGACGCCCGCCGCGTTGCTAACGACACATCGCAAACACCCGCGGGACAGGCTATGCAAAATATGCGTACGGAATAGTCGTAGAGTTTATGTCAGTGTAATTTCGTCTCTGTGCAAATCCAGTGCGCACCAAGCTGCTCATATCGCTCTCCTAAGCTACCACCGGATGGCCACGAATGTCCGGGGCCGTAAGTAAAGGTAATAGTCCAGAATAAAGTCTTGCTGCCGACACTCTCATCAGGGAAATTACTGACCTCAGGGTCTTCACATCATCTTGGCATTCCTTGGTGGCCGCCTGTTGCGCCCCGAGCCAGCTGTTGCC
The DNA here is from genome assembly GCF_024679095.1 of Eriocheir sinensis. NCBI lineage: Eukaryota > Metazoa > Arthropoda > Malacostraca > Decapoda > Varunidae > Eriocheir > Eriocheir sinensis. The sequence continues at coordinate 198,935 of NW_026111824.1, forward strand.
TCCTGCGCTACCTGTTGCGTCGCCTCCGTCGTTAGTTTCTGCCGCCAAGCCTCCCCTGACGCCCCGGCATACCTCTCAGGTCAACCCACACCAGTCCGCTGCCGCCTGCCTGGTTCTCTCCTCAGACGGCGGGATGAGGGAGTGAATTAAGAACAGGAAAGGCTTACTAGGTGATGTAAGAAAAGTATGTATGGTCGCCACGTTGATGGAATAAAAAGCAAATGGCAAACTCCTATACTTATACTAGTCCACAGCCACTTGTTTTGCTGACAGCTGACCCTAGATGACTTACACTGACATTTTCAGATGTCTGATGTAACATACAAAGGTACTTGCCGTCTCTATTTTAATTTTTCTTAAGTGTAACTTCCTCACGGTGAAGCTACAAATCTGCAGGTCCAGGTTTGATCCTGGCTTGGGACAGTCGGGGCGTAGCCCACTCACTTTTCATCCGCCAATTCGTGCCAGTTAATTAATGGGTAGTCCACGAAACCTGTAGTTACCTGGATGTCACGCTGCCCCGTGTTCAGGGGTAATTGGTTACTACCGACCACACGAGGGCAGAGGTGACAGAGATGAGTACCAACTCAACGCTCAGGTATCATACCCCAAAAATTTTACCTGTCCTTTACCTCAAAAATGCTTGAGATGGCGCGCGCGATTCAATAGCGATTCCTTTTACTTCAGCTGAAAAAAGTGACAGGAAGGATGTCCTGCAGAACCATTCACCGGTTTCTGTTCGTTTACACTACTAAGAGCGTCGCCACTTATTTTCTGCTTCCATTTGTTTCAAGCTTTTTTCCTTGCTATCAAATTCTTTCTTGCATTTGCGGAAATTCACTTTTTCTTTAATGGATCTGAGTTCCAAGGCTGGTATCTTCTCACTTTCGTTGAGGGTGTGCACATAAGCCGCCTATTTCCTGCGCACAAGGCTTTTTACTCTTACTTCAACTACTTTATAATTCTCATTCCCAATTTTTTTTAGAATCCGCATAATTTGGCTTGCTGTAAGTGTACCTTTCGGGGGCCTCGTCACCTCCCAGTGCACGTCCCAAGACCACTTACATTTCAATCATCCGGCGATCACTTGTCCTCAGGGGGCTTATTTATCTTACATGTTAGGAATTCCTCTGGGGTCCAATATTGGGGGTTTACCGAGTGTTCTTCCTTACATATTAACTTTTATATGTTGAGTCAGCGGGCTATCCATTGCAAATCTGAACATCCCAAGATTCCTTATTCCTTATTCCTTCCTCCAGCTTCTAGGTGTTACCAGTTTCCTTCTTTATAATTAAAGACGCCTGCCAATATCACTCCTATTTTTCAAGGTCAGCAGCCACCCCGTGATCATTGGTCATTTGCTTCCCCCGCGACACTGTACCAAGCCGTCGCATCCTGCATGTGTTGAGTATCGACCTAATGAGATAACTTTTCTTCCGTGTGGGTGGAGCCGGACGGTGCGGCAGACACCACAATACAGCCGGCAACCATGACTTCCGCCTTCCTCAATATACCATGCCGCTGTTCCCCGCCCTTCATGTTCTTGCCTTACCCTTTAGTAACCTTACAACCGTGCCCTAAACTCTCGTCTGTTTTGCCGGGATAGAAATAGAGATAACCCGATTATAGATCCTCCTTCTATCGCTGCACACGCTTAAACCCCGTTCACACTGTGCCGACTCTGGCCACGACAACCCAGCGACTCGGGGTATACGAGGTCTTGGGTGTGACCTGTTGATGTGGAAGGGCCGCATATGGTCGGAAAAACTATGTGCGACCCTTCCATGTCAACATTTCACACCCAAGACCTCGTGTCCCTGGAGTTGCTGGCTTGTCGTGGCCCAGAGTCGGCACAGTGTGAACGCGGCTTAAGGTACCCCCGTCGATCACTGGGCTTCCAGGCGGCCATTGGGGGGGAGTGAGAAGCATCATTGCAGCTTTTGAGTCTTTCATAATTTTATATCCAAAGTCGAGGAATTTTCTAAGTGCATCCTTCACCCTCACCATGGCTTGTAAGGAACTTGTTTTCAGGAACAAGTGGCTTTATACTTAGCTTGTGTGCGAGGGTTGCGAGCTGTGGTCAAGGGGGCACGGGGAGGAGGGAGGAGGAGGCAGGATTGGGGAGTTTTCTTATTGTGTCTACGTGCCCAAAGCATGCCATAATCTAGTGAAACTTTATTGACAGAGAATAAAATTATCATAATTTAACGGTTTATGGAAAGCAGGCATGTTTTTACTGTATGCTTAACATTCTCGTTTTAGGAAAGTAGTATTTTACAGCTTTGTTTTTAGAGTGTGTTTGCACCAATTATCGCGAAGGCTAAGCGGGCCACCCACGACATAACTATATCGGACACGCCTCGCTTCCCAGGCCTGCTGGGCTAATGAACAAAAGTCTGCTTCTCGGGTGGAAACGAGGAGAGGCGCCGGACAGGACAAGTCTGCCAGCTGAGGCCCAAGCCCCTCCCCCTCACACGCCCCCCCTCACAAGCCCCGCCCCCACACGCCCCTCCCCCTCACACGGCCCACCCCCTCACACGCCCCCCCTCACAAGCCCCGCCCCCACACGCCCCTCACCCTCACACGGCCCACCCCCTCACACGCCCCTCCCCCTCACACGCCCCCCCTCACAAGCCCCGCCCCCACACGCCCCTCACCCTCACACGCCCCTCCCCCTCACACGGCCCCCTCACACGCCCCCTCACAAGCCCCGCCCCACACGCCCCTCACCCTCACACGCCCACCCTCACACGCCCCTCCCCTCACACGCCCCCCTCACAAGCCCCCGCCCCCACACGCCCCTCCCTCACACGCCCCCTCACAAGCCCCGCCCCATCACGCCCTCCCTCACACGCCCCCTCACAAGCCCCGCCCCCACACGCCCTCCCCTCACAAGCCCCAGCCCCCACACGCCCCTCCCCCTCACACGCCCCTCCCCCTCATATGCCCCCCCTCACACGCCTCCCCCTCACACGGCCCACCCCTCACACGCCCTCCCCTCACACGCCCTCCCCATCACATGCCCCTCCCCTCATATGCCCCCTCACACGCTCCTCCCCTCACACGCCCCCCTCACAAGCCCCAGCCCCACACGCCCCTCCTCCTCACACGGCCCACCCTCACACGCCCTCCCCTCACACGCCCCTCCCCTCATATGCCCCCCTGTCACCCCCCCCCTCACACGCCCCTCCCCCTCACACGCCCCTCCCCTCATATGCCCCCCCTCATCCCCCTCACACGCCCCTCCCCTCACACGCCCTCCCCCATATGCCCCCCTCACACGCCCCCCCTCACACGCCACGCCCCGGTTGCCTGGGATGGCTGGATGCACTCACAAAAACGGTCCAACGTAAAACTTCACCTACCTGAAGACACTTTTGCACGAGGCTTCGCTGCCACTTACACACCCGGGACCCCCTGGTTGTGCGCACTCCTAGGCATTATTATTAGAATGTACAGTAAACAATGTGACGTGTTACCTCCACTGTGTTCACCATTACTGTAAATTATCGTCATCATTGTAGGCTTGTCTTCACTTACTTTCACTACTTTTTTCCTCTTCCTCC
>NW_026111824.1:205000-335569 GCF_024679095.1 Eriocheir sinensis
GTGATGAGTTCCAGCCCTCGACTCAAACTGTTTGTCATTGTCGTAAACCTCTTATCTTTTTTTTCTTTTATTTACTTCGCATTCCTTATTCAGCCCCTTCTAAATACTATGACAACATTCCTTCTCTTCATATAACTTTGCAGTTTCAATTTCATGATTTAGCAGTGTTAGGCATTTGCTGCATAGTTCTAGGATATTATTTATTCAATACAATGTAGTAATTGAGGGATATCCGTTTACTATAAAGAAAAAAAAATTAGCATAAGGAACAAATTATTGTATTATATTAAAATTAAACTTGATATTAAAAACAAAAATCAAATTATAGGAACGAGTTAGGAACAAATTAGAGAGCAAGAGGTTTCGAGGTCTTATGAAAGTCAGCTTCGATGTTATCTAGATTACCTTGGTGCGTGTAGGAAAAAAAGCTTTGGTAGACACGGACTGTCTTTGTGTCGAGATGGTTCTTATCTTAAGGTCTTCATGCACGGAAAATGACTGCGCCTATGCGAGGGGCAGAGCCGGGCTGGCCAGGGGAGAGCGGGGTGTTCTGCTGCACTATTTCAAGAGCCCTGTCACCGCCAAGGTTTTTTTTATGGTTTTGGGATGGTTTTTAAATAACTTGATCAATAACATGTTAACACACACCAGGACTGTGTCCCGGAGGCTCATGTTTCCGAAGCAACGCGGGAACAAGGCAACATGAGCCTCCAGGAAGTACTCAAAATGTAAGAAACATGTTACCGTCCCGAGTCAACACAGACTAATCAGTAACTTACCGATGCCCGCTGACCTTCCCTCGCCACCCGCGTGAAGGAACGAGTAAAGGGAAAGACGTTTTGCTGCCGCGCCTTCCCACGCCTCACCCCGTGCCTGTTTGGACGCGCTCTGCCTCTGTCAGAGTACATTGTGTGTGTATGTATGCATGTGTGTGGGGGGTGGGTTGAGAGAGAGAGAGAGAGAGAGAGAGAGAGAGAGAGAGAGAGAGAGAGAGAGAGAGAGAGAGAGAGAGAGAGAGAGTTAATTACTAGAACAACTGACACATCACTGATAATTATGCTGCAATTTAGGCAACACGCACAAGTTTTTTCTTCCCTGAACACACAAAAGGTGCAGAGAGATCAACTATCTGTGATGAATTACCGTGGGCAGGGGACGCTCATTTACATCCACTCAGCCTAAATTTAATGTGTCACTTTCACGCACCACTGCAGAGCGCCCCCGCCCACCCCGACCCTCCCAAGGTACCTGCATTTTCCGGGTCACTTGAATATATAGCACTAAATATCACTAAGCAGCGTTAACGTGCGTAAAACCCTCAATGATGTGTGTACACGTGTTTAGCATCATGTCATCGCCCGGAGCGGCCGACAATTGAGGTGTCAGAGCCGAGAGTCAGTCAGTAGAGTGAATCTCTCCTTAGACCAAACAGGCGCGGATTGTGGCCTGTGGCTCGGGATGTTATATGAATAATTTGCCGTTTCTTAGACTTACCCCCTGAATCCCATTGTCTTTAGTAGCAATTACCAGCTGTGTGTGTGTGTGTGTGTGTGTGTGTGTGTGTGTGTGTGTGTGTGTGTGTGTGTGTATCAGGACTTGTGAGCGCGTGCCAATACCCTACTTCCAGCATTGAGTTGAGGCCCCCCCCAACACACACACACACACACACACACACACACACACACACACACACACACACACACACACACACACAAGCACCACACGACCCCAAACAAACACGCACTCACACGATACATGCCTCTTTGATTGAAATACTTTATATGTCTTTCCCCTCCCTGAGTCCACCCATCCGACCTCCCTTACTGATCCGGGGCCCCTGTATATCACTTCCATGCCCAGCCTCATTTGTGATTTTTTTTTGTTCATTTGGCCTGTAGCGTCGGTAGGCTTTCATGATTGGGTCTAATGGTCACCCCAAGCCCGTTAGTGGAGAGGGCAAGAGTTTAATTAATAATTGCGCCATTCGTGGCTGGCTCAAGCTTCTCCCTGAGCTCTACTTGATCATCTTCAGAGTACACACACACACACACACACACACACACACACACACACACACACACACAAAGTCCGTCCAAATGCTTCCTTCTCTGCCATAAGTGTATCTCCTTCGCCTTAGCATCAATAAGTGATAACAACAAGGCCAGAGGAAGGCAAACCAGGAATACGGGGAAGGCGGAGGGCAAATAACTAGTTGTTAGGGGCCGCCCAACGCAAGGTGACTGTCCTCTTGTTAGCTATATCATGAGTGGCCTTTTGTGTATGCAATATCAACCCTTAATTGGTGACTAAAATATTTAGAAATGTGTTCCTGGACTTCAGGTAACGAGCTGTATGCAGATATTCTGGTTTATCTTGTCTGTTTACAGCGAATTCCCAAAAGACATTCTGTTGCACCTGACATTTAACCCGTAAATAAATCTCCTCCAGTGTCTCCTAATTACCGAGGCTGTGATGTTCCCGTTCACCCGAGGAACTTCACGTGTTGGGGAGGATCATAAATTTTCCGCGAGTGGAGAGAGAGAGAGAGAGAGAGAGAGAGAGAGAGAGAGAGAGAGAGAGATTTACATAGATAGATTTTTTTTTACATAGAAAATCAGACCACACAGACCCCATGGTCCAGACTAGGTGGTCTGTCCTTAAACCTAAGTGATTTTACATTAATCAGATGGCTCCAAAACGTTGCTTTTCTACTCTAGTTAATATTAAGTTGAAGGAAGTGACGGTCGAGCTTGATTTTAAAGGAGTCAATCGTGTTACACTGGACCACTGATGGTGGGAGCTAATTCCATTCTCGCACTACAACGTTGGTGAAGAAAAATTTGGTGCAGTCTGAATTTACTTGTCTACATTTGAGTTTTGTGCCATTGTTCCTCGTTCGCAACGTGTCATCGATCAGAAACAATTTTGATCTGTCTACATTCGTGAAACCATTAAGTATTTTAAAACATTCGATCAGTTTTCCTCGGAGGCGACGTTTCTCAAGAGAGAACATGTAAAGGGTGGAAAGCCTTTCTTCGTAGGATTTGTTGCGCAAGGAAGGGATCATTTTTGTTGCTCGACGCTGAACACCTTCTAGTTTAGCAATGTCCTTAGCATATCGATATTGAGGAGCAGATGATAGCACCTCGATATTGATGAGCAGATGAAAGCACATCAATAATGAGGAGCAGATGAAACCATATGACACCCTGCTGGATGCTGATGGGGTGGTGGGGAAGGGCGAAAAGGAGGCCACTGGCAGGGGGCGTCAGACTCTCATCATCACAATCCACTTGGTGAAGAGAGAGAAGGTCCACAAGCCAGTGGATGATACAACAGTCGCACAAAAAGACTGCACGCAATTGTAGAGCCATGGCAAGAGTGTTCAAACTCTCGTAATTACTCTGCACATGGTCAAGAGAGAGAAAATAAAGAAGGTATACGATGAGCTCCCCTCCGGGCACCAAGGCACGGCTGGGGACGCTCCTTCCAGCAGGAGCAAGGCCGTTACCGGCCCACCGGAAAAGATGCCCCTTATCAGCAGCTTCAAACAGCGGGATGCATCTCAAACTCCGGTCAAGAAAACTATCAGGTTCAACTTCCAAAACCTGAACATTTTCGTCAAAATTCGTGAGCTGTACTGTGCCTACGACTACTGCAAGTATGGCTTCCCTCTCTCCAGCATTCGTCCTGATCTGAAAAGCTTAAAGGAGAGAGCAGTGGAGCCACAGGAAGAGCCAGCAAAGGAAGCAGTAAACAAACTACCAGAGGCTCAGAAAACAGTAACAGAGGAAGCAACAGATTCAGCCAACAAAATCAATGAGCCACAACACCTCACAGGGATCCTCAAGAAAGGAAAGACGGCCAGCACCGCTCATAAATGTGTGCGCTTTAACTTCCAGAACCTGAACACTTTCGTCAAGGATCGTGAACTGTACTGTGGCTACGACTACTTCCAGTATGGCTTCCCGCTCTCCAGCATTCGTCCTGAGCTGGAAAGGCGAAAGGAAAGAACAGTGAAGCCACAGAAAGGGCCAGCAAAGGACGCGGTAAAGAAACACAACACACGACACCAGCAAACAGTTGGAGCAGCTCGCTGTGCACAAATGAATACCACTACTGAAGGGAAGTCTCCTAAAGGTATCCTGAAGAAAGAAAAGATGCCACGGTCCACCTGTCCAGGACACGTGTGCTTTAACCTTGGTAACCTCCGCGCCCCCGTTAAGGAACGTGAGGTGTACCGTGGCCACGACACCTTCAGATACGCCGCGCCGCTCCAAGTCACTCAGCCTCCCAACTTTACCTCGAGGCCTCACCAGCAGCCCGTTAGATCCGCCTCTAACTTGCTGCGTGGCGCACCTCGGCACCTCGAGAGGCCGACACAGCGGAGGAACGACTCCTTCCAGCAAAACAGTGGATGGTATGCTGCACACAACTACACCAACAGCCGCCACTCACAGCACCGCCAGCACAACGCCAGCAGCCACGTCCCGCCCAGATACGAAACAAGGCATTTCTACGAGGGACAGACACATCGGGGCACCAACTCCCGCAGCAGAAGTCGTGCCAAGAGAGGCGCAAAGTCGAGTGGTGGCGAGTTTCTGTGAGCACCGGGCGAGTACACAGCGTCGTGATCAAACTCAAATGTTCAGCGACGTACAGGTGACGTACATTCCGGGTGCATTTCTCAACACCCGCTGAACAGTAACTGTCGCTGACTGGTGATAACAGAGACTGAGGAGTGCCAAGCACCACAATCACACTGAGAGGAACGGCTCGCCAGCTGACTAAAATCACCATGCAGAGGAACGCATCCCATGGAACGGTGCCACTTCTACGGAACAAATTGTTCAAGAGTGTCGCATCTGTGGGGAGTGTTTGGACGCATGTGTGTGCTTACATTTCTTATCTTATATTTCAAATGAAAAAATAGAAAATATTGTCTTACAAAAAACCTTAGGCAGGGATAGCGGGGTCGTGTTGCACCTCAGAACAAGAAACGTTATGTAAGGAGTTGTCTGAACGACCACCTGTTTTAAAACTATATTTAAATGAGAGGTATTAGAATGCTCTTGCCAGTATGCTTCAGCTCAGTGTGATGACCTGAGTTTTATTTTCTCTCTCGTTCTCTGCGGAATGATTATAGCTTCCAGGTCTGAGACGCGTGCCCAGAGCGTGACGGAGGTGAGATCGGGATGGAGCCACACATTCCGCGTTATTCATTTATCATGGCAAAACTCCCTGGTTCAGTCACGCTTGTTCGCGTGCTATCAACGACTGAGACAGCTCACAGAAGGTGCCGGAGCCCTAGAACTTTTGCTAATAATGGTCTTCACATTTATGCCAAGAATCGTGCCAAATCTGTTCTCCGACTTGCCAATAACTCCTTCATCAATAAATCAAAATGTCAAAATTTTGCTAACAAAATTGTTTCCATCCACCTGCAAATCGCTCCCACAAAACTCACTCTCTCTCTCTCTCTCTCTCTCTCTCTCTCTCTCTCTCTCTCTCTCTCTCTCTCTCTCTCTCTCTCTCTCTCTCATCAAGTGATGATGTCAACACACCAGTCTGGCCGTTCTATTTCTTCACTGACTTGATTTAATCAAAGTCGAACAAAATCAAATGAAAGAATAATAAAAAAATACGTCCACATAGTACACACTTATGTATCTTTGACCTTTTTATGTTGAAAAGACAGATGAACTTGACGAATTTTACGGGAAATGGAACATAAGAACATAAGAACATAAGAACGTAAGGAGTCTACAAGAGGCCGGTTGGCCTATGCAAGGCAGCTCCTGTACACTCAACCCCACCTTACCTCACCATCCATGAATTTATCCAACCTCTTCTTGAATGTATCTACGGTATTGGCACCCACAACATGGCTCCCAAGCCTGTTCCATTCGTCCACCACTCTATTGGTGAACCAATTCTTGCCTATGTCTTTGTTGAATCTGAATTTGTCTAACTTAAAACCATTGCTACGCGTCCTACCTGGCTCTTTTACTATCAAAATCTTATTGACATCCCCTCTATTAAAGCCCTTCATCCATTTGTAGACTTCGATCAAGTCTCCTAGCAACCTTCGCCTTTCTAGAAAGTGTAGATTTAAATGCTTCAGCCTGTCTTCATAAGGCAAGTTTCTCACCCCCTGAATCATCTTTGTCATCCTCCTCTGTACAGATTCTAACATCTTGATATCCATTCTATAGTGGGGGACCAGAACTGAGCTGCATAATCGAGCTGAGGTCTAACTAATACTACGTAAATTTTGAGGATGACTTCAGCGCTCCTATTGCCTACGCTCCTTGAGATGAAACCAAGTACCCTGATGGCCCGATTTTTAGCCTGAATGCATTGAGCCCTAGGACGGAGGTCATCGCTCACTAGGACTCCTAAAGGTGCGGTCACACTAGCTACTGATATCGCTGGATCCAGCGGTACGGCTTGATCGGCCAGCCATTTGCGCTGCACGAGCTAATGATATCGGCTGCTTTGAGCTATCGATACGGACCGTTTTCACTGGCCGTACTGCTGGCGGCAGCGGTAGCCGAATGGAAGGGAATAAGAAACTATCGTTTATTCAGCATACATGCAATCAAAAAATATTCCATTTCTTTTTTGAGGAGGGACTTTAAATGCGTAATATAAAAGCTAAACGACAATACAAGAAAATTTCCAAATGTATTTTTTTTCTTTAATGGAAATATAATATTCATTTCTTATTTGACCTCGGTGACTTTCTAACGGGTCACCTGTACAGCAAGAGCAAGAGCAAGAGCGAACACACTTGCCAGCCATGGTCTTATCCACTTTCGTTTCACTTTTCTTTTCTTCTTTAAGTCCTCACTGGCTACAAAACAAGTGGCAAGAGTAATTGTGGACAGAGCGAATCCAAGAAGTGCTTCCTCCATAGCGGCTAGTGTTGTTATGATATGATCCGCTAGCTAGCTAGCGGACTTTGCATGTGGTGTGACCAGACTGCCGCGCGTATCGCTGGCAAGCCAGCGAAAACAAAAGCCAGGCTTGCGTTAACAATAGCAAGTGTGACCGTAGCTTAAGTCTCTCTCACGCCCGGACCTGTTTAGAGGAGTGTCATTTAAGGAGTAATTGTGTGAGGAGTTATTCCTACCTACACTCAAAATGCTACACTTCCCGACATTGAATTCCATCTGCCACTTCACCGCCCAATCATATAGTCTGTCAAGCTCATCCTGGAGAACCCTAGCGGCCCTGTCTGATTGGATTACTCTACCGATCTTGGTATCATCTGCGAACTTACTGACATCACTACTAATTCCTGTGTCCAAGTCATTGATGAAAATAATATAAAGCAGAGGACCCAGCACCGACCCTTGCGGGACGCAACTCGTGACACTGCCCCATCCAAATCCCACACGCGGCTCTGCTGTGTGATTGGCTGTCAGGCCACGAGAAGGGCGGGGCGGAGGAGAGCTGTGCAAAAATGTGACACAGAACGGGAATACGCGATCACACACACACACACACACACACACACACACACACTGGAAGAATAGTCAGTGAAACATGGTACATCAAACCCGCAGATTCAAATTCAAAATAGGCATACCTACCAACAACATTATAACGAACACCGCCGCTACCACCACTACTAATCACCCACCACTTGGATAACTACCATTAATACCATCATGGCAGGCTCTTCAACCGCCAGAACTACCATACAGCCGCCCCCCACCCATCCATCACCACCACTACTGCAAGAGAGGAAGAGAATAGGAGGAAAATGATAAAAGGGGAACCCAAATATCGAAGGAAAGTTTTTGAGTAGAAAAAAAGAAGAGAAGGAGAAATATGGAAATAATAAGTATGAGTAAGTGAGAGTTTTGAAGGAATAAGATTAAGAAAAGAAGGAAAAGTAGAGGAACGGAGAAGAAAAGTAAAGGAAAAAAATATTAGATGAGGTGAAAACAAAATATGCAAACACGAAACAAGAAGATGAACAAGAAAACGGGAGAAGGAAGCGGAAGAAAAAATGTCAAGGAATTAGAACTCAAAGAACGTGAGGATACAAAAAGGAGAGTTAAGAGAAAGGCAATGGAAGAATTAAAGCAAGGCAGAGTAGGGAGAAGGGATAAGAGGCGAAATAAGACTTAGAATATATGAAAAAGTAAGAGGATATGAAAAGAAATAGAAAAAGTTGGAAGAAAACAATAAAAAGGAGAAACTAAACACGGATGGGAAAGAAGAGAAACAAAAGAGAGTATTTAAATGGGTAGAAATTGGGAAGATTAATATTATGAGAATGTAAAACGCAGAAAAGCAAAACGAGGAAGTACTAGTAAAAACAAAAATAACATACAAAATTGAAATAGGAGGAAGGAGGAAGATGAAAGGCAAGAACAATAAAATGGAAAGACAAAAAAGACAAAACAGACGATACAAACAGAAAAGAAGAAGGATAAAAAAATATACGAATAAGGCTGAAAAAACGAAATAAAAGGAAGGATAAGTAAAAACACGGTTGGGGAGGAGGAGTAAGAGGAAGAGATGAAAGGAAAAAAAACAAAATGGATGACAAAATTTAGATTGAGATAATGAGGAAGTAAAAGAGGGTTTGGAGAATGGCCGCGCGGGAGAAAAGATGTGAGCCAAATTAAGAATGAGAGGGTAGGCAGGAAAAAAAAAAGATTAGAAGCAAAATTTGGAGTAAGATAATGGGAAGCAGAAGAGCGTGACGACTGGAAGGAAGTAGAAGAGGAAGAGGAAGAGGAAGAGGAAGTGATTGAAAGAGGAGGAGAAAGAGGAGATTGAGAAGATTGACGTGCGAGAAAAAAATGTGTAAAGGCAACATAAAAAAAAAATGAAAGGGATGAAAAAAAAGATTCAAAGCAAAATTTGGAGTACGATAATGAGAAGGAAGAGCGTGAGGTCTGGAAGAAAGTAGAAGAGGAAGAGGAAGTGATTGAAAGAGGAGGAGAAAGAGGAGATTGAGAAAGCAGACTTGCGAGAGGAAAGATGTAAAAGCAACATTAAAAAAGAAAAGAGGAAAGAAAAACAAAAGATTAGAAGCAAAATTAGGAATAAGACAATGAGGAAGAAGAAGAGTGTGAGGATTAGAAGGAAGTAAAAGAGGAAGAGGTAGAGGAAGAGGAAGTGATTGAAAGACGAGGAGAAAGAGGAGATTGAGATGGAAGAAAAAAAAGATATGAGATAAAAAGCAAAGTTGGCGTAGGATAATGAGGAAGAAGAAGAGGCGAGTCAGGAGTAGAAGGAAGTAGAAGAGGAAGAGGAAGTGATTGAAAGAGGAGATTGAGAAGGTTGACGTGGGAGAGAAAAAGTGTAAAAGCAAAATTTAGAAAGAAATGAAAGGAAGAAAAAAAGAACAAGATTAAAAGGAAAATTTGGAGTAGGGTAATGAGGAAGCAGAAGAGAGTGAGGACTGGAAGGAAGTAGAAGAGGAAAAGGAAGAAGGAAAAAGGAGAATCAAAAAAAGGAAAATCAATGGGAAACAGTTTAATTTGAGCAGAATGTTATGCGAAGACCGTCAGAAAAAACAAAATAAATAAAAATGAAGAAAAAACATGAAAAAAAGTAAAGAGGAAAAAAGGGAAAAATTGAAAAAAAAACGATGAATACAAAAGAGTGGAAGATGAAAAAGGAAAAAAAAGATGAAAACGTAGAATTAAAACTGGGAGAGAATGATCATAAGCAGGAGTAAATTAGAAGATGGGTGAGCGGAATAAAAGCAGACTAGACAAAAAAGAGAGAGAGAGAGAGAGAGAGAGAGAGAGAGAGAGAGAGAGAGAGAGAGAGAGAGAGAGAGAGAGAGAGAGAGAGAGAGAGAGAGAGAGAGAGTCAGCCGGTGGCAGTCAGAGGGGGTGTTTAGTGTGTGTGTGTGTGTGTGTGTGTGTGTGTGTGTGTGTGTGTGTGTGTGTGTGTGTGTGTGTGTGTGTGTGTGTGTGTGTGTGTGTGTGTGTGTGTGTGTGTGTAGTTCAATGCTAACAAGAGACAAATCCATCACCAAGGCTCCTGGAGGGCAAGGCGGGACGATCCAGTAGTTAACAAAGCCTCACGCCGCTGAACGCGTCATCTGTGAAAATTCAGAAGAAAAAAAATACCCGAGAAATCGTACTGTTGCAGCAGCTAAATATTTGTAACTGTAAATATTTTGTACGCCTCCCTTCATTGCCAATAATCAATATAAGGGAAATATATTTGTGTGACATGTTATTATTCTAGTAAGATTAATAATACGAAGTTCTTGCTGGGCTTGTGGCAAGAATTTTCGGCCGAGTGGTTCATTGGGTAAGGTGGGCACGATGCGGCCAGTCCCAGCTCACGGCGGCTTCTCGGTGTGACGAGATGTGTGTTGCGGCGCCGGCAGGTTTAGGTGAAGGTGAGGGGATGAATTATGAGGGTTGGTGTGAGTAGAAGGAGCTAGGAGCATGAGGGCGTGGGTGCGGGGTTGGCATGGGCGTAATACTTGTTGCAAACATTCGGCCAGGGATGAGGGAGTGGGTTGTGTGGGTTGGTGTTGGTGGCATGAGGGCGTGGGTGCGGGGTTGGCATGGGCGTAATACTGGTAGCAATCATTCGGCCAGGGATAAGGGAGTGGGTTGTGTGGGTTGGTGTGGGTGGCAGGAGGAGCATGAGGGCGTGGGCGTGGGATGGGCGCACTACTTCCAGCAACATTTCGTCACCTGCATTACGTCCCATCGCCCCAGCGTTACACTCTCAGCCTTTTCTTTGAGCGTCCCCGCCAGTGGTCGGTGTAGCCAAGGCGGAACACAACGAGGAGAAGCCATCCCAGAAGAGGACAACGTTGATGACCTGCACGTTCCTGCTAAAGATTGTTCATTTACATTAAAATGACTCAGCAAAAACAAGTGAAGAAGTCTTGGTGCTGCGGGTGTTTCGGTTGGCTCTTCGCCAGGCGGAAGCGCCGCAGCCACTCCGAGGAACCTGACGACATCGTCGAGGAAACCGAAAACGCGGGTGCCCAGGCCGATGCAGGGCAACAGGCCCTGGTCTGCCTGAAGAAGGCTGCTCAGCCTCTCGCAGTGGTGGAGGAGGAGATCCCCTCCGACAACCTGCTGGATGCTGATGGGGTGGTGGGGAAGGGCGAAAAGGAGGCCACTGGCAGGAGGCGTCAGACTCTCATCATCACAATCCACTTGGTGAAGAGAGAGAAGGTCCAGAAGCCAGTGGATGATACAACAGTCGCACAAAAAGACTGCACGCAATTGGAGAGCCATGGCAAGAGGGTTCACACTCTCGTAATTACTCTGCACATGGTCAAGAGAGAGAAAATAAAGGAGGTATACGATGAGCTCCCCTTAAAGCACCGAGGCACGGCTGGGGACGCTCCTTCCATCAGGAGCAAGGCCGTTACCGGCTCACCGGAAAAGATGCCCCTTATCAGCAGCTTCAAACAGCGGGACGCATCTCAAACTCCGGTCAAGAAAATGATCAGGTTCAACTTCCAAAACCTGAACACTTTCGTCAAAATTCGTGAGCTGCACTGTGCCTACGACTACTTCAAATATGGCTTCCCTCTCTCCAGCATTCGTCCTGAGCTGAAAAGCTTAAAGGAGAGAGCAGTGGAACCACAGGAAGAGCCAGCAAAGGAAGCGGAAAACAAACTGCCAGAGGCTCAGAAAACAGTAACAGAGGAAGCAACAGATTCAGACAACAAAATCAATGAGCCACAACATCTCACAGGGATCCTCAAGAAACGAAAGACGGCCAGCACCGCTCATAAATGTGTGCGCTTTAACTTCCAGAACCTGAACACTTTCGTCAAGGATCGTGAACTGTACTGTGGCTACGACTACTTCAGGTATGGCTTCCCTCTCTCCAGCATTCGTCCTGAGCTGAAAAGCTTAAAGGAGAGAGCAGTGGAGCCACAGGAAGAGCCACCAAAGGAAGCAGTAAACAAACTGCCAGAGGCTCAGAAAACAGTAACAGAGGAAGCAACAGATGCAGACAACAAAATCAATGAGCCACAACATCTCACAGGGATCCTCAAGAAAGGAAAGACGGCCAGCACCGCTCATAAATGTGTGCGCTTTAACTTCCAGAACCTGAACACTTTCGTCAAGGATCGTGAACTGTACTGTGGCTACGACTACTTCAGGTATGGCTTCCCTCTCTCCAGCATTCGTCCTGAGCTGGAAAGGCGAAAGGAGAGAACAGTGAAGCCACAGAAAGGGTCAGCAAAGGATGCGGTAAAGAAACACAACACACGACACCAGCAAACAGTTGGAGCAGCTCGCTGTGCACAAATGAATACCACTACTGAAGGGAAGTCTCCTAAAGGTATCCTGAAGAAAGAAAAGATGCCACGGTCCACCTGTCCAGGACATGTGCCCTTCAACCTTGGTAACCTCCGCGCCCCCGTTAAGGAACGTGAGGTGTACCGTGGCCACGACACCTTCAGATACGCCGCGCCGCTCCAAGTCACTCAGCCTCCCAACTTTACCTCGAGGCCTTACCAGCAGCCCGTTAGATCCGCCTCTAACTCGCTGCGTGGCGCACCTCGGCACCTCGCGAGGTCGACACAGCGGAGGAACGACTCCTTCCAGCAAAACAGTGGCTGGTATGCTGCACACAACTACACCAACAACCGCCACTCACAGCACCGCCAGCACAACGCCAGCAGCCACGTCCCGCCAAGATACGAAACAAGGCATATCTACGAGGGACAGACACATCGGGGCACCAACTCCTGCAGCAGAAGTCGTGCCAAGAGAGGCGCAAAGCCGAGTGGTGGCGAGTTTCTGTGAGCACCGGGCGAGTACACAGCGTCGTGATCAAACTCAAATGTTCAGCGACGTACAGGTGACGTACATTCCGGGTGCATTTCTCAACACCCGCTGAACAGTAACTGTCGCTGACTGGTGATAACAGAGACTGAGGAGTGCCAAGAAGCACCACAAACACACTGAGAGGAACGGCTCGCCAGCTGACTAAAATCACCATGCAGAGGAACGCATCCCATGGAACGGTGCCACTTCTACGGAACAAATTGTTCAAGAGTGTCGCATCTGTGGGGAGTGTTTGGACGCATGTGTGTGCTTACATTTCTTATCTTATATTTCAAATGAAAAAATATAAAATATTGTCTCACAAGAAACCTTAGGCAGGGATAGCGGGGTCGTGTTGCACCTCAGAACAAGAAACGTTATGTAAGGAGTTGTCTGAACGACCACCTGTTTTAAAACTATATTTAAATAAAAGGTATTAGAATGCTCTTGCCAGTATGCTTCAGCTCAGTGTGATGACCTGAGTTTTATTTTGTCTCTCATTCTCTGCGGAATGATTATAGCTTCCAGGTCTGAGACGCGTGCCCAGAGCGTGACGGAGGTGAGATCGGGATGGAGCCACACATTCCGCGTTATTCATTTATCATGTAAAAATTCCCTGGTTCAGTCACGCTTGTTCGCGTGCTTCAACGATTGAGGCAGCTCACAGAAGGTGCCGGAGCCTTAGAACTTTTGCTAATAATGGTCTTCACATTTATGCCAAGAATCGTGCCAAATCTGTTCTCCGACTTGCCAATAACTCCTTCATCAATAAATCAAAATATTGAAATTTTGCTAACAAAATTGTTTCCATTTACCTGAAAATAGCTCCCAAAAAACTCTCTCTCTCTCTCTCTCTCTCTCTCTCTCTCTCTCTCTCTCTCTCTCTCTCTCTCTCTCTCTCTCTCTCTCTCATCAAGTGACGATGTCAACACACCAGTCTGGCCGTTCTATTTCTTCACTGACTGGATTTAATCAAAGTCGAACAAAATCAAATGAAAAAATAATAAAAAAAATACGTCCACATGGTACACACTTATGTATCTTCGACCTATTTATGCTTGTAACACACAGATAAAATTGACGAATTTTACGAGAAGTGGAACCTGGCATCCCACTCATGGCTCTGCTGTGTGATTGGCTGTCAGGCCACGAGAAGGGCAGGGCGGAGGAGAGCTGTGCAAAAATGTGACACTAAAAGGAAGACGCGATCAGGCCACGGTGAATTTTACACACACACACACACACACACACACACACACACACACACACACACACACACACACACACACACACACAAACACACACAATGGAAGAATAGTAACTGAAACATGGTATAACAAACCCGTAGACCTAAACTCAAAATAAGCATTCCAACTAATAACACTATCAGGAACACTGCCGCTACCACCACTACTAATCACCCACCACTTGAATAACGACCATTAACACCATCATGGCAGGCACTTCAACCACCAGGACTACCATATCCGCCCCCCTCCCCCCTTCTTCCCGGCATCACCACTGCAGAAGAAAAGGAAGAGAATAGGAGGAAAATGATGAAAGCGGAATGCAAAATCGAAGGAAAAGTTTGTGGGCAGGAAAAAGGAGGAGAAGGAGTAATATGGAAATAATAAGTATGAGTAAGTGAGAGTTTTGAAGGAGTAACAGGAAGAAAAGAAGCAAAAGAAGAAGGACGAAGAAAAAAAAGAAAGGAAAAAATATTAGATGAAGTAAAAACAAGACTTGCAAAAAGGAAACAAAAAGATGAACAAGAAAACGGAAGAAGGAAATGTAAGAAAAAATGTCAAGGAATTATAACTAAAAGAACGTAGAGGATACAAAAAGGAAGTTACGAGGAAGGCAATGGAAGAATTAAAGCAAGGCAGAGTAGGGAGAAGGGATAAGAGGCGAAATAAGACTTAGAATATATGAAAAAGTAAGAGGATATGAAAAGAAATATAAAAAGTTGGAAGAAAACAATAAAAAGGAGGAAAAAATAAACACGAATGGGAAAGAAGAGAAACAAAAGAGAGTATTTAAATGGGTAGAAATTGGGAAGATTAATATTATGAGAATGTACGAAACGCAGAAAAGCAAAACGAGGAAGTAAAAGTAAAAAAAATAATATACAAAAGTGAAATGACAGGAAGGAGGAAGATGAAAGGCAAGAACAATAAAAACAGAAAGACAAATAAGACAAAACAGACAGAGACGATAAAAGAGAGAGAAGACAAAGGGTGAGAAATATACGAATGAGGCTGAAAAACAAAATAAAAAGACGGATAAGTAAAACCATGGATGGGGAGGAGGAGTAAGAGGGAGAGATGAAAGAAAAGAATATGGGAGTTAAAGTTTAGTGAGATAATGAGGAACTGAAAGAGGGGTTGGAAAAAAGAAAAGATGTAGACCAAATTAAGAATGAATGCAAAAACAAACAGAAGAAAAAACAAGATTAAAAGGAAAATTTGGAGTAGGACAATGAGGAGGAAGATGAGCGTGAGGACTGGAAGGAAGTAGAAGAGGAAGAGGAAGAGGAAGTGACTGAAAGAGGAGGAAAAAGAGGGGATTGAAATGATAGTCACGCGAAAGAAAAAGTGAAAAGGCAACATTAAGAAAGAAATGAGATGGAAGAAAAAAAAGATAAGATAGAAAGCAAAATTAGGAAGAGGATAATGAGGAAGAAGAAGAGAGTGAGGATTAGAAGGAAGTAGAAGAGGAAGAGGAAGAGGAAGTGATTGAAAGAGGAGGAGAGAAAAGGTATAAAGGCAACATTAAAAAAGAAATGAGAAGGAAGAAAAAAGAACAAGATAAAAAGGAAAATTTGGAGTACGATAATGAGGTGGAAGAAGAGAGTGAGGATTAGAAGGAATTAGAAGAGGAGGAGGAAGAAGGAAAACGGAAAAGCAAAAAAAGGAAAATCAATGGGAAACAGTTTAATTTCAGTAGAATGTATTGCGAAAACCATCAGAAAAAGAGAAAACAATAAAAATAAGGAGAAAAAGTAATAAAAGAGAAAAAAGAAAGGAAAAAACATTGAATAGAAAAGAGTGGAAGATGAAAAAGGAAAAAAAAAAAAGATGAAAACGTAGAATTAAAACTGGGAGAGATTGATCATAAGCAGGAGTAAATTAGAAGATGGGTGAACGGAATAAAAGAAGACTAGACAAAAAAGACGAGAGAGAGAGAGAGAGAGAGAGAGAGAGAGAGAGAGAGAGAGAGAGAGAGAGTCAGCAGATGGCAGTAAGAGGTGGTGTTAAGTGTGTGTGTGTGTGTGTGTGTGTGTGTGTGTGTGTGTGTGTGTGTGTGTGTGTGTGTGTGTGTGTATTTGTAGTTCAATGCTAACAAGAGATAAATCCATCACCAAGGCTCCTGGAGGGCAAGGCGGGACGATCCAGTAGTTAACAAAGCCTCACGCCGCTGAACGCGTCATCTGTGAAAATTCAGAAGAAAAAACTACCCGAGAAATCGTATTGTTGCAGCAGCTAAATATTTGTAACTGTAAATATTTTGTACGCCTCCCTTCATTGCCAATAATCAATATAAGGGAAATATATTTGTGTGACATGTTATTATTCTTGTAAGATTAATAATACGAAGTTCTTGCTGGGCTTGTGGCAAGAATTTTCGGCCGAGTGGTTCATTGGGTAAGGTGGGCACGATGCGGCCAGTCCCAGCTCACGGCGGCTTCTCGGTGTGACGAGATGTGTGTTGCGGCGCCGACAGGTTTAAGTGAAGGTGAGGGGATGAATTATGAGGGTTGGTGTGAGTAGAAGGAGCTAGGAGCATGAGGGCGTGGGTGCGGGGTTGGCATGGGCGTAATACTTGTTGCAAACATTCGGCCAGGGATGAGGGAGTGGGTTGTGTGGGTTGGTGTTGGTGGCATGAGGGCGTGGGTGCGGGGTTGGAATGGGCGTAATACTGGTAGCAATCATTCGGCCAGGGATGAGGGAGTGGGTTGTGTGGGTTGGTGTGGGTAGCAGGAGGAGCATGAGGGCGTGGGCGTGGGATGGGCGCACTACTTCCAGCAACATTTCGTCACCTGCATTACGTCCCATCGCCCCAGCGTTACACTCTCAGCCTTTTCTTTGAGCGTCCCCGCCAGTGGTCGGTGTAGCCAAGGCGCCACACGAGGAGGAGAAGCCATCCCAGAAGAGGACAACGTTGGTAATCTTCACGTTCCTGCTAAAGATTGTTCATTTACATTAAAATGACTCAGCAAAAACAAGTGAAGAAGTCTTGGTGCTGCGGGTGCTTCGGCTGGCTCTTCGCCAGGCGGAAGCGCCGCAGCCCCTCCGAGGAACCTGACGACATCGTCGAGGAAACCGAAAACGCGGGTGCCCAGGCCGATGCAGGGCAACAGGCCCTGGTCTGCCTGAAGAAGGCTGCTCAGCCTCTCGCAGTGGTGGAGGAGGAGATCCCCTCCGACACCTTGCTGGATGCTGATGGGGTGGTGGGGAAGGGCGAAAAGGAGGCCACTGGCAGGAGGCGTCAGACTCTCATCATCACAATCCACTTGGTGAAGAGAGAAGGTCCACACGCCAGTGGATGATACAACAGTCTCACAAAAAGACTGCACGCAATTGGAGAGCCATGGCAAGAGGGTTCAAACTCTCGTAATTACTCTGCACATGGTCAAGAGAGAGAAAATAAAGGAGGTATACGGTGAGCTCCCCTTAAAGCACCGAGGCACGGCTGGGGACGCTCCTTCCATCAGGAGCAAGGCCGTTACCGGCCCACCGGAAAAGATGCCCCTTATCAGCAGCTTCAAACAGCGGGACGCATCTCAAACACCGGTCAAGAAAATGATCAGGTTCAACTTCCAAAACCTGAACACTTTCGTCAAAATTCGTGAGCTGTACTGTGCCTACGACTACTTCAAATATGGCTTCCCTCACTCCAGCATTCGTCCTGAGCTGAAAAGCTTAAAGGAGAGAGCAGTGGAGCCACAGGAAGAGCCAGCAAAGGAAGCAGTAAACAAACTGCCAGAGGCTAAGAAAACAGTTACAGAGGAAGCAACAGATTCAGCCAACAAAATCAATGAGCCACAACACCTCACAGGGATCCTCAAGAAAGGAAAGACGGCCAGCACCGCTCATAAATGTGTGCGCTTTAACTTCCAGAACCTGAACACTTTCGTCAAGGATCGTGAGCTGTACTGTGCCTACGACTACTGCAAGTATGGCTTCCCTCTCTCCAGCATTCGTCCTGAGCTGGAAAGCCTAAAGGAGAGAGCAGTGGAGCCACAGGAAGAGCCACCAAAGGAAGCAGTAAACAAACTGCCAGAGGCTCAGAAAACAGTAACAGAGGAAGCAACAGATGCAGACAACAAAATCAATGAGCCACAACATCTCACAGGGATCCTCAAGAAAGGAAAGACGGCCAGCACCGCTCATAAATGTGTGCGCTTTAACTTCCAGAACCTGAACACTTTCGTCAAGGATCGTGAACTGTACTGTGGCTACGACTACTTCAGGTATGGCTTTCCTCTCTCCAGCATTCGTCCTGAGCTGGACAGGCGAAAGGAGAGAACAGTGAAGCCACAGAAAGGGTCAGCAAAGGACGCGGTAAAGAAACACAACACACGACACCAGCAAACAGTTGGAGCAGCTCGCTGTGCACAAATGAATACCACTACTGAAGGGAAGTCTCCTAAAGGTATCCTGAAGAAGGAAAAGAAGCCACGGTCCACCTGTCCAGGACATGTGCGCTTCAACCTTGGTAACCTCCGCGCCCCCGTTAAGGAACGTGAGGTGTACCGTGGCCACGACACCTTCAGATACGCCGCGCCGCTCCAAGTCACTCAGCCTCCCAACTTTACCTCGAGGCCTTACCAGCAGCCCGTTAGATCCGCCTCTAGCTCGCTGCGTGGCGCACCTCGGCACCTCGCGAGGCCGGCACAGCGGAGCAACGACTCCTTCCAGCAAAACAGTGGCTGGTATGCTGCACACAACTACACCAACAGCCGCCACTCACAGCACCGCCAGCACAACGCCAGCAGCCACGTCCCGCCCAGATACGAAACAAAGCATTTCTACGAGGGACAGACACATCAGGCACCAACTCCCGCAGCAGAAGTCGTGCCAAGAGAGGCGCAAAGCCGAGTGGTGGCGAGTTTCTGTGAGCACCGGGCGAGTACACAGCGTCGTGATCAAACTCAAATGTTCAGCGACGTACAGGTGACGTACATTCCGGGTGCATTTCTCAACACCCGCTGAACAGTCACTGTCGCTGACTGGTGATAACAGAGACTGAGGAGTGCCAAGAAGCACCACAATCACACTGAGAGGAACGGCTCGCCAGCTGACTAAAATCACCATGCAGAGGAACGAATCCCATGGAACGGTGCCACTTCTACGGAACAAATTGTTCATGAGTGTCGCATCTGTGGGGAGTGTTTGGACGCATGTGTGTGCTTACATTTCTTATCTTATATTTCAAATGAAAAAATAGAAAATATTGTCTTACAAAAAACCTTAGGCAGGGATAGTGGGGTCGTGTTGCACCTCAGAACAAGAAACGTTATGTAAGGAGTTGTCTGAGCGACCACCTGTTTTAAAACTATATTTAAATGAAAGGTATTAGAATGCTCTTGCCTGTATGCTTCAGCTCAGTGTGATGACCTGAGTTTTATTTTGTCTCTCATTCTCTGCGGAATGATTATAGCTTCCAGGTCTGAGACGCGTGCCCAGAGCGTGACGGAGGTGAGATCGGGATGGAGCCACACATTCCGCGTTATTCATTTATCATGGCAAAACTCCCTGGTTCAGTCACGCTTGTTCGCGTGCTATCAACGATTGAGGCAGCTCACAGAAGGTGCCGGAGCCTTAGAACTTTTGCTAATAATGGTCTTCACTTTTATGCAAAAATAGTGCCAAATCTGTTCTCCGACTTGCCAATAACTCCTTCATCAATAAATCAAAATATTGAAATTTTGCTAACAAAATTGTTTCCATTTACCTGAAAATAGCTCCCACAAAACTCTCTCTCTCTCTCTCTCTCTCTCTCTCTCTCTCTCTCTCTCTCTCTCTCTCTCTCTCTCTCTCTCTCTCTCTCTCTCTCTCTCTCTCTCTCATCAAGTGACGATGTCAACACACCAGTCTGGTCGTTCTAATTCTTCATTGACTGGATTTAATAAAAGTCGAACAAAATCAAATGAAAAAAAAAAAAAAAAAACGTACACATGGTACACACTTATTTATATTCGACCTTTTTATGCATGTAAACCACACATAAAACGGAAGAATTTTACTAGAAGTGGTACCTGGCATCCCACTCATGACTCTGCTGTGTGATTGGCTGTCAGGCCACGAGAAGGGCAGAGCGGAGGAGAGCTGTGCAAAATGTGACACTAAAAGGAAGACGCGATTAGGCCACGGTAAATACACACACACACACACACACACACACACACACACACACACACACACACACACACACAAACACACACACACACACACACACACACACACACACACACACACACACACACACACACACACACACACACACACACACACACACACAACACACACACACACACACACACAACACACACACACACACACACACACACACACACACACACACACACACACACACACACACACACACACACACACACACACACACACACACACACACACACACACACACACACACACACACACACAAACACACACACACACACACACACACACACACACACACACACACACACACACACACACACACACACACACACACACACACACACACACACACACACACACAAACACACACACACACACACACACACACACACACACACACACACACACACACACACACACACACACACACACACACACACACACACACACACACACACACACACACACACACACACACACACACACACACACACACACACACACACACACACACACACACACACACACACACACACACACACACACACACACACACAAACACACACAATGGAAGAATAGTAGCTGAAACATGGTATAACAAACCCGTAGACCTAAACTCAAAATAAGCATTCCAACTAATAACACTATCAGGAACACTGCCGCTACCACCACTACTAATCACCCACCACTTGAATAACGACCATTAACACCATCATGGCAGGCACTTCAACCACCAGGACTACCATATCCGCCCCCCTCCCGCCTTCTTCCCGGCATCACCACTGCAGTAGAAAAGGAAGAGAATAGGAGGAAAATGATGAAAGCGGAATGCAAAATCGAAGGAAAAGTTTGTGGGCAGGAAAAAGGAGGAGAAGGAGTAATATGGAAATAATAAGTATGAGTAAGTGAGAGTTTTGAAGGAGTAACAGGAAGAAAAGAAGCAAAAGAAGAAGGACGAAGAAAAAAAAGAAAGGAAAAAATATTAGATGAAGTAAAAACAAGACTTGCAAAAAGGAAACAAAAAGATGAACAAGAAAACGGAAGAAGGAAATGTAAGAAAAAATGTCAAGGAATTATAACTCAAAGAACGTAGAGGATACAAAAAGGAAGTTACGAGGAAGGCGATGGAAGAATTAATGCAAGGCAGAGTAGGGAGAAGGGATAAGAGGCGAAATAAGACTTAGAATATATGAAAAAGTAAGAGGATATGAAAAGAAATAGAAAAAGTTGGAAGAAAACAATAAAAAGGAGGAAAAAATAAACACGAATGGGAAAGATGAGAAACAAAAGAGAGTATTTAAATGGGTAGAAATTGGGAAGATTAATATTATGAGAATGTACGAAACGCAGAGAAGCAAAACGAGGAAGCAGAAGTAAAAAAAATAATATACAAAAGTGAAATGACAGGAAGGAGGAAGATGAAAGGCAAGAACAATAAAATGAAAAGACAAAAAAGACAAAACAGACGATACAAACAGAAAAGAAGAAGGATAAAAAAAAATATACGAATAAAGCTGAAATAACGAAATAAAAGCTAACGAGTACTCGCCTTCTAATCTCAAGAACGACAAACTAGCGGTAATTCTTATGAGAACTCCCATCACAGAACAAGCGGTTGATGGCCCTGTAGCTGTATGGTTAGCTGTGAATGTCTCTACACTAACTTCAGAATATAAACTTTGCATGGGTATATGTACATCGATAGTACAAAGTGGGGTCCAAATCCTCATGGGGGTGCATACAGATTATAAACTTAATTGAGATGAATGTGTGTCTGTGCACTACGGAGCGTCCAATTTCTATCTTTGTCGCGACAAACTACCTAAATTCGAGAATATAACTTTACAGATTCCTACTTTCTCCCTCTCTAATAATTTATATACCTTCCCCTCAGAAAAACTCAATTTTTAGATTAACGCTTAGGAGACTGTTATGAAACGAAATCGTCAAATATCGGACCCCACTCTAGCTTGTGTTGATCATGAACAGATTCTGACTCTATCGGTGAATGTGTGTTCTTGTATATTTTATCATCCAATTATAATACAACTGAATGTCGTCTAACTCTATCGAGGTGAATGTGTGTTCTTGTCTTTCTGAGCGTCCTATTCTGATAATATAGGTTTGTTTTAGTGCAACTAATGTTTTTTTTTATTTCAGAGTGTCCGATTCTAATAGGTGAATGTGTGTGTTCTTGTGTCAATTTACTAAAAATTAAGATGCGGGGGGTGGAGGGTCAGCGAGGGTGTACAGGCTATGGGGGGTTTTTGACGACGACCTCCCCAGCGTTACCAGTGACGGTCCAACGCCACCTTAGTAGCGCATCTAGCGTGTAGCGAAGTGCCTTGAGCACACCTGTGAACATATAGGGTGACGAGCGCGACAGATTCTGCCTCCCGAATGGTCCAAATCGTCGACCGTCGTGACCGAAACCCATCCGTTAAAATAGTTCAGTTATCCCTACGCTCCAAATCGGGAGGAGGAAGCGTCGCATTCTGACTTTCAGTGGTAACTCACGATATCGGCGCGCTCGCGTCACGCATTTCATCCCTAACAGGTGCAGAATCGAGCGGTCCGGTCGCCCGGTTTGAGCCGTAAGTGGACTTTAGGGGGACACCTCATCGGGTCACTCCCGGCCAGTTAGCCGAGAGTTTCTCGGCTCGGGTGTTGGGCGGTGGGGTTCAACACGGTGGGGGGTGAGCAGCTAGCGAGCTGCAGTGGCTCACAGGGTCTCGGCTGACTTTACTCGTTGCTGGCAACGGTGAATTGACAAGTAGCGAAACAGTAGCAAACTTCGCTAGATCAAAATCGGACGGAGACCTCGACACATTTGACGATTCTTTTTTTTCAATTATGTCTTTCGGTGCTTCCGATTCTGACTTTGTAGTTGCTGGATGTGAAGTCTTTGGCTTCCAATTCTGACTTTATGAATGTAGTATAAACTCTAGCACGAACTAAATTCAGAATCGAAAACACATTCACCTCACATAAGGTCAGACGACATTCAAGATTCAGAATCGGAAGCTTCGGAAGACAAAGACATGCATTCACTTCAATCAAAGGTAGACGACATTCAGTTCGAACGTACATCTCCCTATGTAGATCCTAAATTATGGTTAACATAATACTAAAGTCAGAATCGGAAGCTTCGGAAGACAAAGACACACATTCACCTCACACAAGGTTAGACGACATTCAGTACGAACTAGATTCAGAATCGGTAGCTTCGCAAGACAAAGACACACATTCACCTCACATCAGGTTAGACGACAATCAATACGAAATAGATTCAGAATCGGAAGCTTCGGAAGACAAAGACACGCATTCACTTCAATCAAAGGTAGACGACATTCAGTTCTAACAATAAAGTCAGAATTGTAAGTCAGTGTGTTACTGGTTTACATACCTCATGTGTACATCTCTCTATGTAGATCCTAACTCCTTGTATTCGACTGTTATCTTCCGTGGGATACGATATGAACTTTGTTCGACGCGAAGAAGATATAACCGTAGCAGGACTCATCGAAACCAATAGGAGTCTCCTGCGAATAGCCAAAAGTATGAAGGATTTTATTAGCGAGTATTTCATGAGAGTAGATCTATTTTGCACACCCTCTAAAATTGAGACAACAAAGGAAGGCGGACCGAGTCGTGAGCGCTGAGACTTAGGTGTGTTAAACATAATTAGCTATTTAACAGACGTGTGATTACTTGGCAATTCTTCTGTCAAGATACAGAAGGACAGTGTAATAATTTTTCAATCTAGTTAAAAGAATAATTATAATAACGATGAACGATTCGTCGATTTTGATATTGTTAATGGTCTTCGTAGCCATAAGCGTTACGTTAGTGGCTGTGTATCAGAATCGTTTGTTACATCGCGAACCCTTAATTGCAGAACAGGACGCAGACGTTAGTGAAATAGACGACGGATTGCTTTAGCAGCAGCACCGCAGGCAGCGATGGCTACTCTCTCTGACACCGTGAAGCAAAGAATTGAAGCCTTAGTTGACAAGAGGTTGGTTACACTTCAGAAAGAAATTCCGAATCAACCATTGACTTTGTACTTGTTATACGATTATTTGAAAAGATACATTGTTAGTAAAAATCTTGATACGTTTTATAACTTGTTTTGAATAAATCTATGTTGGCTTTCTCAGATCAAGTGTTCAATTCAGAATCTTTAAAAACTAAGATTAGTGAAATCATTAAAGTCAACTTAACCGAAACTGTGAGGAATCAACTGGCACGTATCGTGTCGAATGTCAACGAAGATATTATATTTGATTTAACAGTCGATGTTAAACAATTAATCGATGATCATCAATTGCTCAGTGAGAGTAATATGAACACACTTCTTCTTCAAGAATCCTCTTTGCAGAACAAACGACTTCACAAACAAAACCGGTTAAGTCTATTAAATTTTATTTCGATGATAATACGCAAACTACCTATGTTAACACAAACATACCTCAACAGCACGGAGCCTTCCCGATCCAATTAATTGATAATACTTTTCAGAAAATGATATAGTGCCTAATGTCTTTTATATATTTGGATCGACAAAATATCTACTGGTGCCAATATAATTAATTTTAAAATTCGTTTTAAAAACACTGCAAACTTTAAAGTGTATGTTTCCATGTTTTCAACACGTAGTGACAACAGTGATGCAACATACAATTTTCCAGCCAACCATGAGCTTATGATTGTAGCAGACAGTCAAGGCGAAGGCGTCTTTTGGTTCAAGTTAATACAGAACAAACTCCTCAGGCTGTTCAATCGGTAGAATCAAAAACATTTTTCACCATGCTCGCCTACACTGAAGAAAACCTGTAAAAGTAAAATTAAAAAAAAATAAGGTTGGAATAAATATAACATTGTATGAATGTCTTTTTATTAATTTGCAACCTACAGAGTTAGTTAGTTAACGTACCTTAGTACTGAAAAGATGATTCATATTATCATTTTGATCTCTGACGGTGTTTGAATATATTTTAAAGTTCGTAACTTGCGGTTGATCATTTTCCTGTTCTCTTCCAAAGTACAAAGTATTCGATATGGATTGAAGTAGCACAGGATTGTCGTTCAACAGTTTGATAACACCATGTCGTTTAATTTCGTTACTGGTCGTTAGAGTCATAGGTGCAATTCCATCGACGTTTCGACGTTGAGCGGCATCTATACTTTCGAAGCCTTGAACTATGGTATCAATCACCCTCTTCAGCTTGTCGCCACTTACATTATAAGCCTGTGATCTAAAGATCGATTCGCTATTAGTGATCAACTGATCCGCTTTGTTGAATCGTAAATTACCATGTTCGGGTAAAACCTTACCTTGTTTGTTCGGAAGAACAACCTGTTCTTCTAGGGATCTACGTAAGATATCAACGTCAATATTCCTCATGGAGTAGAGTCCGTTAAGACCGTCTTGAACACCACTTGAAATGGCTCCGAGCACCCCAAAGAATTCATATCGATGAGGAGAAACCAATGCATGAGTGGGGTCTCCCCCGTACCCTCTACTGATTAGGTCGCTACCTGCCACTACTCTCGCTACTTCGTCCCTGATAAAGTTCTGAGCCTTGTTGATGGTGTCGATGTGAGAGCGCAGGGTTTGCACCATGGAGGTGACGTTGCTTTGTTTTTGATTAGATGGATTATTAGAAAGAATATGTTTAAACACAGTTGCAGTTTTTCTAAATACTCCCAGGAGTTCCATTAGTTTATCCCAAGCTTCCTTTAGTGGTTTCAACTCTGAGTTTAGGAATTGATCACCCACCGCTCTCAAAGCACTCTCGCTGATGATACCTTCTCCGAATTTATCATTGTTATTACCGCCATTGTCGCTACTGCCTTGGACAACTCCTGCGGTTTTCTGACGCTTGAGCATCGCCATCAACTCACCCTCGCTTGTAATAGGGTAACCATTGATGGAAGCCGCACCCAGAGGATTTTTCATTATGAAATCGGGGAGCAGTCTACCTTGTAAGATTGTATTTCAATTCTGACGTACGTCGTACGTAACCCCACAAACCGTTCTCTTTTTCATTACAGAGATAATTAGTACTGTAGTAAGGAAACATGTTAGCGAGGTTAGTGTGTCCCAGTTGAGCCACATCCATAGCGGAAGATAATTTGGCGTAAACTTCTTTGGAACCTTTCGAAAGAGTCTTGATGGCTTCTAGGGCCCATGTCGCTCCTGTAATACGACCTAGATGAGTACGTGTGCGGACATTCATGAGTCGGTGCTGACAAGCGGCCTGTTTACGATCCTGCTGAGACGTCATCTTAAGAAAATTTAACTGGTCTTTTTCAGTGGGTATACGAGCTCCATTTCGGTGAATGGTATCGGTCGTGCAATCTAATCTGTTGACGATCTTAGAATCACCCAAGACTCCAAAGTTAGTGAGATCGTTCAACAATAATTGAATACAAAGAACTTCACTCAACCAACTATTTCGAGGATTAATAGCAGAGTCTGTCCATTGAAGCCCTAATACACGAATCTTGATCCACACGGCCAAAATGGCCATGTCGCCTACACTCATAGCTCTGTCATTTTTTTGATCGTCTTGTATGAGTGTGAACACCAATCGTATGGGTGAGGCCATGAAATAATCCAATGTGTCCCTGCATAAGTCATGATCTGCTCCATCACCTAAGTTAGATGATGTTGCAACATCATCTTCACCGCCGCCGCGAACGTTCGCTGCATCATCTTCACCGCCGCTGCGAACGTTCGCTGCATCAGTAGTAGCAGCACGCTGCTCGCTTTTTTCTCCGTAACCCTCACCCACACCCACTTTCAGGTAATGCTCCACACTCTGCTCCTCCGAAATTTGGAGGTGAAGTTGTAAAACCACCACTTTTTGACTTTGTTCCAAACCCCGACTTATTATCCTGTGACATTATTGTTGTTGCTGTTCTTACAGGTTCGGATGATTCTTCTTGAAAATCCATAAGATCGTTAGTAGTTCCAGATTTAGTATCAGTCATGTTCAGAGTTCTGTTAAGAGACCAGAAGACAGAGAGGATATGATGACTCTGCTGTATCCGCGGCGGTTTAAATAGGATCTAGACTGCTGCTGGTGGCGGTGCCTAGCGGTGGTGACGTATTAGATGCTCAGAACATCGATACACGAGTGAATAACTTATATCCGTTGTGTCCAACTACAATTTTGTACATACCAATAGGTACATGCAATAAATTATTTATAAGTGGTTTGGAATCGTCACAGTAGATTGGTCCAGTTTCAATATAAGAAACAACCGTTGGATTATTAGTCACAAATTCACGCGTTTCGCGTTCTACAATCTTCCAGTTTATATTGTTGTGTATCTGCGGTTGAGGTACTACATTACAAATCTGAAAAGTGGCGAGTCTTTCACTTGCTAACAAAAGTCAGCCACTGGAGCTAGATGTCCTTTGACGAGTTTATCTGACTTGAAAGCTTGGCGATAAGCACGTTTAAAGTCGTTGACTTTACCCAGTGCTTGACGACACGATCGCCAATTCGATGTACGAGTATACGTGTCATCAACATCTGTGTACGACACAGTGGGAAGGTGTCTTACCCATCGCGTTCTGTTTCTGAGTTGGTCCCAATTCACTGCCATAACATTGAAGCTTAAGGTGTGGAGCGGTGGAGATCCTGTAGTAGAAGGAAAATCTTCAGACCCGACCAAAAATTCACGCTTGATGAGATTGGATGTACGTCACGGAGGTTCAGCCAGTGTTGTGCCAGACGGGAGACTATTGGCTGTCATTTACGATCAGAGGACGAACGTAGTGATGGCAACGAAATATTTAGATTTGAAATGGACAATAGACACAGTTAATATAATTGACAAACTAAAAAAGATCGACACGGAAGCTAACAGTCTTGAAGACAATGTATGGAACCGTTACTTGTTTGAGAACAACAATTTACTCTTCCTTTGCGTTCAATTGCCTAAATATGAAGATTTCGGAAATGTATTGGATTCAGATCACCCGGAGGATTTTTAAACAATAGAAAGATTAAAGACACATCCAAGAATTATATTGAGGATACGACAAATACACCGTCGTCTTTATCCCCAATTGAGAGACCAAAGACACCAGGAGGATGTTTTTCAGAGGACACGGGATTCGAAGAACCGTTGAGTCCTTACGATATATTTGGTTTCATGCGCAGAGGTGTCGCTTCGTCAAGTGCAAGTGCAGATTATGATTCACCTTTCGCATCACGAACGACTTCTCCGCCATCGGTCAGGGAAACAAATAAGAAATCATCAACTACAAAAGAATTTCGCAGCAAACGACGACACCGCCGAGATTTAGAAGACGTCCAAGAAAAAAGAAGCTGGTCAACAAAAGATCAACAGAAAAGACCAAGACTCGAATCTGACAAAAAAGAAAATAGTGAAAGAAGAAGTAGTAGTAAACCAAGTGTAAGTAATCCCAAAACTGTTTTGAATGGAGATAAAGGTGTTTCTAAATCGTATCATAGAGATAGAATTATATCTCATGATGCACCGTTTAAAAAATTATCGCGTCGTAAATCCCAAAAACTTTGGCAGTTATTTAACGACGCCGAAAAACCTGTAACTCCCAGGAAGGAAGCCTTCCTACCGTCATCTTCTCAATCAACACAACGACGACGTTTAACCCCCGATTACAGCATGTTTCTCGAGAAAAAAAATCTACTCTCTCCTATTCCTCCTTCCCCTCCTTCGTCACGTCCACTCGTCCCTAATCAGCAGGTAATATCACCGTCTGTTAGTAAAAATCTGTCTGTCCGTCAAAATATAATTTCTAAAATTTCAAGCAGACATATGCTTGTTAATGATAGTTCCAATAACAGTCTATTTTTTCTACCGTCGTGGGTTTGATCTCCGACATCATTTTCTTCAACACTCGTATGACTCTTACCGATAAACCATTGGGAGTGTTTCCCATAATCGTCAAAACAATGTTTTTTTGGAATTCTAGCAGGGACAGAAATTTGTTGTCGTCATAATTGATATCCATCAAAGATAGAGCCACGTTCTGTAATAACTGTTGGTCTTCAACACAGGCTGATGATTTGACTTCAGCGATTCTCCGAATGAATTTACCGTAGGAACCGATCATGTAAGATATGTTGTTTAATTTCTTTTCAATGTACGTTGTAATGCCTTGGCTATTAAGTATAAAATTATCTAGGCGAATTAGTTTGTCTTGCCACTCGCCCAAGATTTTGTTAGTTCTTATCTTGGTTTTAACGAGACGTCTGGTGAAAATCAGCGGTGTAAAATTGGTTTGGTTGTCGTTTCTCAGTTTTCCGTTTGACTTGATATCAAACCATGAGAATATGGAAGGTGGATGAGTATGGTTAAACAACAGACCCATGTTAGTATTGTTTATCATCGGTTTAACTTCTACATTAATTGTATCTCGTGAGAGTTTACTAATGTGAATGTAACCTTCCGAGAGTCGTATATCTTCATCCGTTAGATTTCCTACACCCTCTGTTGTTACAGATCCTGAACTCTTTAAACCACTCTTGATTCTAAAATAGGAAATAGGAAATGAACGATTGACTTAACACTCAATTCCATAAGTTCAGCCATATTGTTAAGTGACACTTGCATGTTTCACAAAAACTTGTTCGTTAAATGTGACCGTAGTTCTGGTGATTGGGTAAAACGTATAATCTTGTTGAGTTGTGAGACTGTAGTTGGTCAGGGTTTCAATTAGCGACAGATCTGTGATGTGAATCGGGTTAGATGTCAGCGGTGATGGGAGTGGTATTGAGTATCCCAAGAAGTCTGATGTCTTAAAGTGAATCTTAACATCGTTCAATAAATGTGCGTTGTAAAAGTAATTTCGTTGTTCAAGTTGATTAAGTCGTCATGCATGATACCAGGAGGAATATAACACGCTCCAATAGAAGTTGAAAATAAGGAATAGCTTGGAGGTGTTCCTAAATTTCGGACGAGCGTTAACGTCCTTTGCTCTTTAGGTTTTAAAATGAACATCGAAAGAGTAAAAGGGGTGATAGTGCATTCCTTCCATTCTATTGGAAACTTGTCTAAAAGGACACCGATGTAAGGTCGAGTTAATCTAGCATAACGAACACTTCTTCTACTAGCGTTGTAAATGTGAATTCTGTTATCTCCCTCCGAACAACACGGCCCGGCATACTCCGATCCTGGTAAGACCATCATTTCCTTATCGTTGACATTCGTTGAAAACGTACCACACATTACATAACGAGCATTAGTAAAAGTTTTTCTCTTAAAGCCTATTCGTCGAATATGTGTTTGAATCGTCGCTATACCGCCGTTGTCAGTTATCATCATCAACCGAGGTCTACCAACGCTCGTGTCGATTCTGTATAAGGGTAATTTCTCACTGACCAGAGTAGTAGAAGTACGAGAATGTGTTAAGGCAGGTACGTTCAATTTACTGCTCCTGTAGATTTCTATGTCGGTCACACGAATTTGAGCGTGCATGTTTATATTATCATCGACATAACGCTCTCCGTACTCCCTTTCGAATTCCTCGTCGGTTAGAAACGACGCCATACTGTGAAGAATTCAAAATAAAGCTTCGTCGAATAACAATTAAGAATTTAAACCTACACAAGCCATAAGCCAGCGGAGGGATATTGAATTAAACATGTCAACAAATAACAAGAACCAACTCTCCCAACCCAACATATTGAGTGCTGGTGGTTTGATCTTACCTAATCGGTTTGTCGTCAATCCTCATCAAGGAGCTGGAGAATTGGTAGCATTTCGTTACGCTGGAGGCACAACTCCCCAACACTTAGTGTTCCCAGTAGGATCTTCTAAGATCAATTGGTTGACTCTAGTCAGGGGTTCCATTCGTTTTGGACAGGCTCTAACTCGATCGAAAAATTTACCCAACGGTCCATTAGACCCTAGTATTCGATTGGACGCTCTAGAACTGAAACGTCTTCGTTTCTGGCGAAGTTTCGATTTTATCAGCGAATGTTGCAGATCGTCGGGAATGACTCGTTACGAACCTTTTGCTATTGGTTGCGGTCTGTACGACCGGGAAGCTTTAAACCTGCATCCTAAAAGTGTTCACGAACGTAGTATCTTGTCCTTGGGTGATCATTTTTCGCGTAACAACACGCTATTAAGTGACATGGTCCACACCCGGGATTTATGGCTCCTACCTGACGCTGTGTATCAGAATCGAAACGACATTATCCGTCGGGTACTGGAAGCAGAAGAGAAGAGCGCTGCTTTGGATTGGGAAGACACATTACAGCACAACCGAACGAGATTTGAAGGAGACGAATTGGACGCCTCGTCGATTATTGAATCGTCCGTGTTAAATTATCGAAGAGAGGGAGTCGGTAGGTTAAGAAAGAACCGACTGATAGAATTCGCCAATAACGTTCTCACTAAAGAACAGAGAGACAGTCTCTGTGCAACTTTCGTACATCCCAACGAAGGAACATCTCAATCTTTCATTGACGCCTTAATCATTTCTCCCTGTAGAACTGGAGTGTATGAAATGTTGCATTCGTTATTAAAGATTATTAATTTTAGCATTTTGAACACGATTGGTTATGATGCTCATCGCATCATGATGTTCAAAATATTCGTACCGGCTTTACTGGCCGTATTCCTAAGTAACGGGGGTTTAGGAGACGTTCGAGAACGGTGCTTTTCAACTCAAGTTGTTTCACGACCAATCTGGAAAGACGACCATTGGCAGCATACTTGAACGCAGCGCCATGCGCGCTGATGCAAACAGGCAATCCAAGAACTATGCCAAGTACGATTCAGCTACGTTAAACGGTGAGTTGACAGAGTAATCCGCTGATCTCCCGCTGGCTATTAACATTGGAGTGAGTCTAAAGAAATGTGAATACGAAAAAAAGATTTTGAACATGGTTAATGACAACATCATTAATAGCATTGAGTAAAGAAAAAGTGGCATTACAACAAAGACGAGCTAGGAGAATATTGAAACGCAGAAAGTTGTCATCTGACACCGACTCAAAATGTTACCACTCTAAAAAGACCCGAACGAACGTTAGTAACGAATTAGTGGAAATCGAAGATGAGATGGACGAAGAAGAGTATAATGAAGATTGTACTAATGCAGAAGATATAGAAGAGGAAGATCAACCAGATTGCTGTAGTAGTAGAGATGTCGAGGAGGATGGATATCTGAGAGGAAGAGATGTTCGGATCCATCAAAGATTTGTGGTTGTGTAATAGTGGTATTCATCCTATCGATCAAGCCGAAATAATTAAAAAATTAACTTTCAGAAATTATAACAAGTTATGGTTGCTCATGTTTGCAAGGGCTATTGAAGTATTTCGAAAATGGTGTGTTCTGACACCTTCTTCTGTTGATCAGTCCTTCTTTTCTGTTAAGTTTAATCATACTGTGTCACAGATTCACGACTACAATGCTCCAACTATGGTTCACCATGCTAAATTTGTTTCTTCGGGTTACAATTAATATTGAAAATATTATCATAGTTCAACACGGTTTCTTCGGGAATGTAGTCACCCAACATAGAGTCGTAAACAATCTTCGATGCATTGTATACTTCAGGTTTGTAACTTTCCAAAGCTGCTGCATCCGATGTATTAAAAAAACTGCACAAATTCAGATTGCATTCCAAGATAAAATTGGAGAGTTAATCTGCAAACGTTAGCCTTTACCATTGAAAAGACACTAGGACAGAGCAACAACACATCGATATTCCATCCCTTCGATTTTAAAAAGTTCTTATACAGAATGTAAAGCAAATACAGAGTCGAAAAGGTTGCATTCTCGTTAGTGTGGAAACTCTTATTT
Source organism: Eriocheir sinensis (assembly GCF_024679095.1). Taxonomy (NCBI): domain Eukaryota; kingdom Metazoa; phylum Arthropoda; class Malacostraca; order Decapoda; family Varunidae; genus Eriocheir; species Eriocheir sinensis. Next base: position 238,024 of record NW_026111824.1, read on the forward strand.
AACTTTAATTTGATTTGAGATAAATAATCATACATCAATATTGTATTTGTGGTAAATTTTGTTGTAGTATCCTTTCCAAAGAAGAGATCGAGTACATTGTTTGGTTCAAGCGTTTCTAACCGATACATCGGATTGGTGATAATTTCATCACCAAGAGAGATTTGGGTGTCTTCAGATATCCAGATAGAGGATGGATCTGATGGACCATAAGCAGGCCCGAGCTCAGAACTATAAGACTCATTGATGACACCAGCTGTTGAGTACTGTACAGATTGGGCAATTAAAATACACGAGAAGGGGCCTGCCGATCCAGTGCTATAGTGTAGAGAATATTCACACGATTCCTGAGTATTGAGTACAGCCGACGTGTACTGATTACTATTACCTTCCACAGTCAAATACATGAACCTGTAAGCTGGTGTGTCAACGACTGTCGGACACAGAGGTACACCCGCCTGCTGATCCTCGAGATAATCAGATTGCACTAGCAATGTAATGAAAAGTATAGCATTGGTGGAGTTAATAGTGATTAACTTATAAACTCCACCACCTAGTGACTGCACACGCACGTCCAATCGAGCAGTATTTTTTATCATACATTGACAAGTCATCTTCTAATCTTCTCATACTGATAGGTATGTTTCCATGATGGTCAGTTGTTACTACGTTAGTTAATTCCTTCAACCAAGTTAGACACACTTTACCATATCGGTTAGGATAATAATTGCTTTCTAGACCTTTTGGTCCACGCAAACCGATTTCACCTTGAGGACCTGTGAAACCCATCACTCCCTGAGGCCCTTGTGGTCCATTCAAACCCCGTTCTCCTGGGTCTCCCTTAAGACCTTGTGGACCTTGTGGACCTTGTGGCCGGTCATTACTTGCAAGGAACGTTCAGCCCTCCCACCCTCAAAGAGGAAACGGGTAAGACACTCGGCTACCCTTGCACTGGCGCCTTGTCCCAATACATGACGTTGATGGTACCAAAACCCACTGGCGTCCAATCGCACTCGCACGTAACCCGCGAAGAAATCTTAGGCTATGTCGATTTAGTTTTGCAAAATAAACACAACCTCATCGATTACTTTTCGTCTCTAGGAAAACAAGAGACGTGCAACTGTACTTGTGATGTGTTCTGTCCTGTCTTGCACGCCAACGGCAGAGACGGACCTGTCGCAGCTGTACCCAGTCGCGGAAATAGACACAGTCAATTTCTGCTCATGTCCACTCTACCTAAGAATGATCTCAGTTTGACATACACTCTCTTGAAGTTACAGGCTGGTGACTTACATGTTATGAACAGCATTGGGCGTACCGACCGTCAAGGGTCTCGGATCAACCTCGATCATCTCAACATCAACACGGGCTGGGACCTCAACACGAAGGTTCCGTTCACGGCTAATGTGGTCCGCCAAAAGCAGTAACGTGGCATTCACTCCTTATTCGTGTCGACTTCTCAACAGACCTGCTAATTATCTCAACGACGAGAAATTATGGAAGCCCACGAGATTCAATTGGTCCGCAAAGACCATGGGTGCACACAACGGGCACGCTGCAGACATACCTCCTAAATCAGTCTATAACAAAATATCATCAATGATATTTACAATCCATCTCTAGGAGACAATCTTGTCGACCAGATTCACAATAAGGCGGTTATGGATGGTCAAGGCGGTTCGGTTTCTCGTCGACTAATCGATATGATGGAGAACGCAACAGGCACGTCTCCTTCGACTCTGAACGTTGGGATGTTCAATCCACATGTCGAAGGCAGTAGAGACGTGATTTCCTGCTTTGCCACATCCATATTCACTCATAGACTCTCCACTTACACCGTCCCTCAAAAAGAAGGGTTGGGAAGTGTTCCAGATTCACCCCTATGAACATTCCTGTAGAACCACTCAAAAATCCAACCATCGACTTGAAATCCGGACGAGTTTCATGGTCAATTCCATCTAGCAGTCATTCTCACATAATTTGTAAGCCGCAGCCGCAGATACCCTCACACTCACATGTCTACGGATTGCCCCGTCACCCACCCCACCTGTTTTATTCAACAATGTAACCCTTGAAGAAGAGGATGAGGAGAATAAAGAGGAGGATCATTACATGTCCATGAATAATTACATTAGCAGTTCTGCACCCAATGCTTCATCATCATGCATTACACCACCGCCTCTTCCTCAACGCAATATGACCATGTAAAGAGTGGAGACGATTCATGTGTAACCACAATTCAAACCCAAACCAAAACATAGTTCAAAATGAAACAAAGCCAAAGCATAGTTTAAATAATATTAAGAGATAGATATAGATTTTTTATTATTATAAATTAAATACACAATTTGTTAATGAATTTTTTTTTACCCTTCAATATCTGAAGCTTCGGAAGACTAAAACACACATTCACTTTGATCCCTTAAGGCGAATGTGTGTTTTTGAGTTATGATGCATCCAATTCTTAATTGGAGTGTGAACAGAATCTGAAGCTTCGGAAGACTAAAACACACATTCACTTTGATCCCTTAAGGCGAATGTGTGTTTTTGAGTTATGATGCATCCAATTCTTAATTGGAGTGTGAACAGAATCTGAAGCTCCGGAAGACTAAAACACACATTCACTTTGATCCCTTAAGGCGAATGTGTGTTTTTCTGTTATGTTGCATCCAATTCTTAATTGGAGTGTTAACAGAATCTGAAGCTCCGGAAGACTAAAACACACATTCACTTCGATCCCTTAAGGCAAATGTGTGTTTTTCTGTTATGTTGCATCCAAATCTTAATTGGAGTGTTAACAGAATCTGAAGCTCCAGAAGACTAAAACACACATTCACTTCGGTTAAGGTTAGATGACATTTGAATGTTGTCTAAACTCTATCGAAGTGAATGTGTGTTTTAGTATTACTGAGCGTCTGATTATGTGATATACTGTAACTGGTGTCTTCCCCATGGGACTTTTCTTTTTGTCTTTCTTTGCGTCCCATTTAATGCAACTGAATGTCATCTAAACTCTATCGAAGTGAATGTGTGTTTTTGTTTTTCGAAGCGTCCAATTCTTATACATTTATCAAGGTGAATGTGTATATTTGTATGACGCATCTTAATAAACTTATATTCACATGTAGAGTAAATATTTAACTTTGAGAATACCAACTCTGAAAATATCAGAAGCAAAAAGGTTGGGTCCAATATTTTACATCTCCATGCAAGACAACTTCAATGGCTTATGCTTTAATTTAACAATATGTGAATGAGGGATACACTATATATTCACATGTAAAGTAAATATTTAACTTTGAGAATACCAACTCTGAAAATATCAGAAGCAAAAAGGTTGGGTCCAATATTTTACATCTCCATGCAAGACAACTTCAATGGCTTATGCTTTAATTTAACAATATGTGAATGAGGGATACACTAACTTCAGAATATAAACTTTGCATGGGTATATGTACATCGAGAGTACAAAGTGGGTCCAAATCTTCATGGGGTGCATACAGATTATAAACTTAATTGAGATGAATGTGTGTCTGTGCACTACGGAGCGTCCAATTTCTATCTTTGTCGCGACAAACTACCTAAATTCGAGAATATAACTTTACAGATTCCTACTTTCTCCCTCTCTAATGATTTATATACCTTCCCCTCAGAAAAACTCAATTTTTAGATTAACGCTTAGGAGACGAAATCGTCAAATATCGGACCCCACTCTAGCTAGTGTTGATCATGAACAGATTCTGACTCTATCGGTGAATGTGTGTCGAGGGTGATAATCACCTGCAAAAAACGAGGGTGTTAATTCCACATATGGAAATGACGGGTGTTAATTGCACATATCATATAGTAGTGACGTAACAATACTGTGACGTAGTCTCTAAATTATCTGCAAAAATAGTAGTGATGTAACAATACTGTGACGTAGTCTAGCAATAACACGAGGGTGATAATCACCTGTAACAATACTGTGACGTAGTCACGAGGGTGATAATCACCTGCAAAAATAGTAGTGACGTAACAATACTGTGACGTAGTCACAAGGGTGATAATCACCTGCAAAAACACGAGGGTATAAATTGCACTAACAATCAATACTGTGACGTATTATCTAACACGAGGGTGATAATCGCACACATGTAGTGACGTAAGCAATACCTCCTATCGATACATACTGTGACGTAGTCGTAGTTTGGCATATCACGCACTTGTTAATGACGTAAGCGTGGTTATCCAATTTTGGCATGTAATAAAGGTATGCCAAATCAAGCTAAATTTGGACATTGTTGGATTCGGCACGATTGATTGAGATGACGTAAATCGTAAGGAGTGTTATGCTCATGCTAAAAATGGCAGGAAGCATTGCGTGATTTTTAGTCTTGTTGTTATTTTTCCGATCAATTGATAATAAGGGATGGTTGTTAACACATGCCAAATTTGGATATTGTTGTTGACAAGGTTAATAATGACACCAATGACGTAAGCAATAGCGCTGATTGCACATAACACTTACCTCGAAGTCCGCATGACCTTTGGTGACGTAAGCTGCCAGGGGCGTTGACCACACTTACTTACTATAAACACGTCATTATTGCGTGTTGATTGCCAATTTTTTTTTGCATGTCTTTGGCACTGTTTTTTTTTTTTGCCATGTTTTGTTTGTATCGACTCGTATTTGGGAAAATCAGTAGCCATGTGTACTAACATTGGTTTATTGATTAAACTTTATAAACACCGATATTTACAAGACATGAATTTCCTATAAACAATACACAATCAGCAACACCTATTTAGCACTTATAAGTGCAGTTCTCATACAGATTGATCTTCAATTTATGCGACTGGTTAGTCAACGATGACATCATTTCCATGGGCTGTGATTCATTCATGAAGCCTGGTGACACAATGTGGATATACCCATCGTCGTTCCACATCGTTAATCTCTCACCATCGATGGCCACATTTGGCAACACTATCCTGGTTCTCTTGGCATCAGGCAAGTCGTCAGTATCCTCATTATGACGCTTGGTATTCGCCTTCTTATTACCAGGAACTGCAACCAATTTGCGGGTGATGAGGACACTCGTCTTAACACGCCATAGCTGATTTTCAGTCGTCTCCTCTTCAACGAAGGGAACAAGCTCATTACCGATTGGAATCGACTCCTCCTCCTTCACTGGAACCGACTCCTCCTCTGGAACTGGAACCGACTCCTCCTCTGGAACTGGAACCGACTCCTCCTCTGGAACTGGAACCATCTCCTCCTCTGGAACTGGAACCGACTCCTCCTCTGGAACATCCTCCTCCTCCTCCTCCTCTTCACCAGGTGCGTAGACTGGAATGTCCACCTCATTATCCTCCTCCTCCTCCTCCTCCTCCTCCTCCTCGTTGTTGTTGTCGTCTTCTTCGTCATCCTGTTCCTTCTCTTCCTCTTCGTTATCGTCATCCTCTTCCTCTTCGTTATCGTCCTCGTCGTCGTCATCGTCATCCTCCTCCTCCTCCTCCTCGTTGACTACGTCATCGTCTTCAACCGGACTGTACAAGGGGTACTCATCCTTATCGACATTTTCACTGATAACGACTGGATCATACCTATTATCGATGAACTTGAAGACACCAGGTGAAACCTCTTCTTTGAATGCAGCTGCTTTGTTATTGATGACGTGTGAATCCATGATGTTCATGTCATCGTCCAACAGAGCGAATTCCCTGATGACGAAGGGATGGTGTTGTCTGAAGATCAATGTGGTCCTGCCATGTTGCAATTCGCGGTGGGTGAAGGGCTTTGAGCACACCACACAATCATACTTGTGATAGTAGTACATGAGATTACGTGCCATAGTGGAAGCCCACAAACACAGTAAGTCAGACGTGCACATTGGAATCATGAACGAGTTAAGCAAAGACTCATACGATAAAAGACATCTTTACATAGCGTCCAGACTTTTAGCGATTAAAGAAATGAACCAAAAGAGTGTTCATTCGATCACATACGATTATTTACTGGCCGCGAATGGAATCAAGTCCCATTTGCACGTAGCGGCGAATGTATTGTGCAAATTCCTTAAAAACGATTCCATTGAAATCTTTTTAAACTCGAGTCTCATGCAACGCGGGTTATTCGTGTCGTTCGTGTTGAACAACATTCTCTTTAGATGTATCTCGAAAGACAACAAGACTTCATCTTTAAGTGAAACAGATAAAAAAAAAATGTTTAACCTGATCGACTTCTGTGTTGAAATTAAAAGGCTTTCAATCTAATGGGTACAACAAGGCTAAACGACTATACGGAACTGAGAAACCTGATGAATTGAGTCAACAGGCGGACTGGGCCATCGCACAAACTGTCATCGGTGCTTACAAACAATTGAGGACCGCCTCTCTTGAAAAGAAATACTATTCCAAAACAGCATCGTATCCAAAACGAAGCCAAATTTAATAGAGATTCTCAACGGGGTTAGTGTCATGAACAAGGCTTTCCAAACTACATCGTGTGAGAAAGCTAACTCTTAAATTTGTCAGACGATAAGATAAGAGCGTACGTCTTGAAAGAAGTAATGAGTCACGACAAATTGAAGCGTGTCAATGGTGACACTAGCACTGCCTTGCGGTTCGCAGGTTTAGTTATCGCTTACAAGAAGTTCCTTTGGGATGTGAAGCGACCATCGCAGCATTCTTCCCCACCACCATTACCTACCGAAAGAGAGTGTTTGATTTTAACGGACACGATCATGCGCTCCTCGTCGTCATTGGCTAACGATCCAAGTAAACCCTTTGTTGATTTTATAGCCGGTAAAAACAATAACAGTGAATACAACGACAAAACCAACAACGATATACTGACTAGTATTCTTAGAGGTGTTAAGTCAATTCACGTATTCGTTCGCAACTTTATCGTCAATGCCGTTCAGAGTATACTGGATATATTTCACTCTCGCTTCTGGGTGTCTCCCACGTACGATTACTCTCGTAACATACCTGTGGTATTAGGTGTCGATATTTTACTGCATAAATCTTTGGCTATGTTTGTTAAAGAAATCAAATCGTTGAGTGGATTTGACGTAGTCTAACAATAACACGAGGGTGATAATCACCTGTAAAAAAACACGAGGGTGATAATTGCACATGTAGTAGTGACGTAACAATACTGTGACGTAGTCTAGCAATAACACGAGGGTGATAATCACCTGTGACAATACTGTGACGTAGTCACGAGGGTGATAATCACCTGCAAAAATAGTAGTGACGTAACAATACTGTGACGTAGTCTAACAATAACACGAGGGTGATAATCACCTGTAAAAAAACACGAGGGTGATAATTCCACATGTATTAGTGACGTAACAATACTGTGACATAGTCTCTAACAATAACGAGGGTGATAATCACCTGTAACAATACTGTGACGTAGTCACGAGGGTGATAATCACCTGCAAAAATAGTAGTGACGTAACAATACTGTGACGTAGTCACAAGGGTGATAATCACCTGCAAAAACACGAGGGTATAAATTGCACTAACAATCAATACTGTGACGTATTATCTAACACGAGGGTGATAATCGCACACATGTAGTGACGTAAGCAATACCTCCTATCGATACATACTGTGACGTAGTCGTAGTTTGGCATATCACGCACTTGTTAATGACGTAAGCGTGGTTATCCAATTTTGGCATGTAATAAAGGTATGCCAAATCAAGCTAAATTTGGACATTGTTGGATTCGGCACGATTGATTGAGATGACGTAAATCGTAAGGAGTGTTATGCTCATGCTAAAAATGGCAGGAAGCATTGCGTGATTTTTAGTCTTGTTGTTATTTTTCCGATCAATTGATAATAAGGGATGGTTGTTAACACATGCCAAATTTGGATATTGTTGTTGACAAGGTTAATGACACCAATGACGTAAGCAATAGCGCTGATTGCACATAACACTTACCTCGAAGTCCGCATGACCTTTGGTGACGTAAGCTGCCAGGGGCGTTGACCACACTTACTTACAATTCCGCATGACCTTTGGTGTTCATCAAAGGAAACTTACTGGCGTCTGAATGGACGTCAATGAAACAAACATGTTTAGCACCAGGCGAGCAGAGGTCGTATTCACTTTGATTCAATCTGTCTATCAGGAACGACATTGACTCTAAAGTATTATCGTTAACATTTCTGTCAAACAACAATCTCGAATCAATTTGGAAGTTAATAAAGAAATTCAGACTAGCATAATTTTTTTTAGCTGTGTCGGTGATGTCTGATTCTCCTGAAAGCATCATGTCGACGAGTCTGTTACGAATGACAACTTTACAATGCCACGCGAATGCTTTGTGTAAGTATGTACTGTAACATGGTATAGCACCTAAAAGGGTAGATAGTTGTTCCATCACCATGATATCGCATAGATGTTGACGCGACGAACATTCTTCGAGTTTGCGACGCGTGTTAAGAACATCGCGCATACGCTGATCGATATCTACTACACCACCATCATCATCTTCTGCAACAACGTACAACCGATCGCTCTGTCGTGTCAACAGTTTTGCCACAGATTCTTGAATGGTTCCGTTTTCCGAAATCGTCACTTCTACAGGTGGGGTTAGAATCAGGGTGTTGAGCGTGTCCGTTATGTTGATTCTCTTTTTCAAGTAACTTAACAGTTTGATGAGAGAAGCCAATCGTACGTGCTTGTGCTTGAATCTGTCAACATTGGAGAGTAACACAGCGTAATATGTTGACAATTCATCCATAGCTTGTTCAGAATATGCAGTTCTAGGTTCATTAACAAGACTAGGAGGTACGGCCGTAGCCGTAGTATTTGTGTTAGTTGCAACATTTTCTTCGTCTAATTTTCTCTTCTTAGACTGCACCGCCGTCAGACAGTCAGTCGTTGATTTGGCTTTCATCGTCTTGTGATCGGATATAGCTATTACATTACCAATGTTATTTCTGATAAAAGATTTCATGGAGTGAATCAAGGAAAAGTTATCCAAGGATTTCCTGTAACTTTGAGTACATTTGTATTTGTGTTAGTGTTACAGATGGTACAGTACTGGGACGCGACGTGTTTCACTTGCGGATTTGTGCTTGTCCGACACGAGATTTAAAGACAGACGAACAAGCTAACTCTAAGAAGAGAAGATTAAAACGCAAAAGATATTCAACTGAGACTCAGGTAAATGTCCAGACTAGATAAATGTTATATTTTATTGAGATGAAACATTATTATTATTATACGAATCTTCAAATTTCTTTATTGTATTTTCAGATCGCAAAAATACCAAAACTAGTTGACCCAGAGCCTCATGTGTCCAACTTAAATGAAGTTTACAACATTAAGGTAAAGATTTAAAAAAAAAATAAGTAGGAGTGGAGATAGCTTCTATACGAGTTGCATTTACATTTTATCTAATCATAATCTCCCATTCTAGGTAGTTGGACGTCAGTTGTACTTGTTCATGATGAAGATCATGCAGTTTTACTCCAGCACCCACCTGAACATTCCTGACGCTCCATGTCAACAAAACGAAAACACGATGGTACACCAAGAGCAGGATGTGCTCATTAGAAACATGTATTCTAATAATCTGAAGAAGCTCAAAGAAAAGCTGAAGAACTTGAGAGAAGAAAGCAAACAGGGGAGTGAGCAGAAAAGCATCGAAATTATAGAAATAGAAAGCCCAGAAAACTCAGAAAAAGAAAAACAGGGAAGCCCAGAAAATACAGAAAAAGGAAACACTAAAAAAAAGAAAACAATCCTATAGAAGAATAACTAAACCTAATCAAAGACAACAACCCTATAGAAGAGCCACTAAACCTAATCAAAGATAACAAACCTGTATCATTACGTACGGTGAAAAGAAACAAACCATATCGTCACATTCCATTTGTACATGTCACAGGAACCTCGAGAACCTCTTGTTACTCTCAAGAAATTCTGAGTTAAGTAACACATGTATGTAAATAGGGTTTAGCAAAAGTAGGGTCCAATATTTTAAATATATTTTTCGAAACGTTTTTAAAGTGTTATATAATAAATGTGTTTGAACAAAGTTAAACGGAAAAGAAACTTGCACATAGTTTGTGCAAGAAACTGGGAACAGGATATGCAAAGAGTTTGTCACAGGCAGGATCTACACACAGTTTAACCGGAGAAGAAACTGTGGTCAGGATTTGCACAGAGTTTGTCAGGTGGGTTCAAGATTTGCACAGTTTAACTAGTCCCTGTTAAATTTGTTTCATAACACACATGTATATAATTATGATATTTTAGTTAATAAAAAGTATACTGTTGTTCTGCATCTCAATTCTTCTTCAACTATATCTAGACAATACTGACAGCAAGGAATAATGGTGACTTAAGATCTTCATCAAAGTTTGTAGAAATAAGTCAGTATCGTGCACAGAAACACATTCGAGTATAGACGACATTTACGCTATCACGTTCTTAACCTTCTAAGAAGGCTCCGGGTGAATATGTGTTTTAGTCTTGAAGCGACATTCAGATCAATTGTAAATTATGCATTACATGTAGCGTGTCCACACTGAGATCTTTCAAATCAACTGCAAGAACTAAAAGTTAATTCGAACTACAACTACAAGTCACGGACACACTTTGACATTTAATTTACTTAATTGGAGTGTTAACGAATCGGAAGCTTCGAAAGACAAAGACACACATTCACCTCACTTAAGGTTAGACAACATTCAGTACGAACTAAATTCAGAATTGGAAGCTTCGCAAGACAAAGACACATTCACCTCAATCAAGGTTAGACCACATTTAGTAAGAATTAAATTCAGAATCGGAAGCATCGGAAGATAAAACACATTCACCTCACACAAGGTTAGATTACATTTAGTACGAACTAAATTCAGAATTGGAAGCTTCAAGACAAAGACACACATTAACCTCAATCAAGGTTAGACCACATTTAGTACGAACTAAATTCAGAATCGGAAGCATCGGAAGATAAAAACACACATTCACCTCATTTAAGGTTAGACAACATTCAGTACGAACTAAATTCAGAATTGGAAGCTTCGCAAGACAAAGACACACATTCACCTCATACTAGGTTAGACGACATTCAGTACGAACTAGATTCAGAATCGGAAGCTTCAGAAGACAAAGACACGCATTCACCTCACACAAGGTTAGACGACATTCAGTACGAACTTTAAAGTCAGAATTGTAAGTCAGTGTGTTACTGGTTTGCATACCTCATGTGTACATCTCTCTATGTAGATCCTAACTCCACTCTGTGGTTAACATAATACTTCGCAAGACAAAGACACATATTCACCTCAATCAAGGTTAGACGACATTTAGTACGAACTAAATTCAGAATCGTGACATTTTCAGAATCGAAAGCATCGGAAGATAAAAACACACATTCACCTCACACAAGGTTAAACTACATTTAGTACGAACTAAATTCAGAATTGGAAGCTTCAAGACAAAGACACACATTCACCTCACAAGGTTGGACTACATTCAGTATCACCTCACATAAGGTTAGACGACGACATTCAGTACGAACTAAATTCAGAATCGGAGGCATCGGAATACAAAAACACACATTCACCTCACACATTCAGAATTGGAAGCCTCGCAAAACAAATACACACATTCACCTCACACAAGGTTAGACGACATTCAGTACGAACTAGATTTAGAATTGGAAGCTTCGCAAAACAAATACACACATTCACCTCACACAAGGTTAAACAAAATCGGAAGTTCCGGAAGATTAGGACACACATTCAATTCGATCGAGGTAAGATGATATTGGCACTCTTGTATACACCCCCATGTAAATCCGAACCCAACTCTGTTTAGTTCGTGTATCCATTCAATTCGATCGAGGTAAGATGATATTGGCAGTACACCCCCATGTAAATCCGGACCCGACTCTGTTTAGATCGTGTATCCACACACATTCAATTCGATCGAGGTAAGATGATATTGGCACTCTTGTGTACACCCCCATGTAAATCCGGACCCGACTCTGTTTAGATCGTGTATCCACACACATTCAATTCGATCGAGGTAAGATGATATTGGCACTCCTGTGTACACCCCCATGTAAATCCGGACCCGACTCTGTTTAGATCGTGTATCCACACATTCAATTCGATCGAGGTAAGATAATATTGGCACTCTTGTGTACACCCCCATGTAAATCCGGACCCGGTTCTGTTTAGTTCGTGTATCCCTCACCCACATGTTGCGAAATTTATGCACAAGTCAGTGAAGATGTCTTGCACGGAGACGTAAAATAATGGACCCCACTTTTTGACAATAAGATATTTATAATTTGTACATGTAAATATAAATGAATGTTGTCTAAACTTTATTGAGGTGTTTTTCTCTTGTGATGCAATTATACTATGTAACAGTATTGTTAAAATCTGAAGCTCCGGAAGACTAAAACACATATTCACCTCGGTTAAGGTTAGACGACATTTGAATGTCATCTAAACTCCATTAAGGTGAATGTGTGTTTTTCCCTTGAAATGCATCCAATTCCTAATTTGAGTGTTAACAGAATCGGAAGCTCCGGAAGACTAAAACACACATTCACTTCGGTTAAAACACACATTCACCTCGGTTAAGGTTAGACGACATTTGAATGTCATCTAAACTCCATTAAGGTGAATGTGTTTTTCTTGAGATGCATCAATTCTTAATATGAATTTTTCACCTGGTGACATGTTGATCGTTGACGGTTATGTGACATGTTGATCGTGACGGTTATCGTTCGTTTCTTACTTCCATAATTTTTTTGGTGATAATTAATTTAGGTGGATAATTAATTTACTACAAACCTCCTATTTTAGACCATTGTAAATTGTATTTTATTTAGATATTAGGCACGTGTCTCTATTGAATTTACTATGTGAAAACATCCATGATGTTCATGTCATCGTCCAACAGTGCGAATTCCCTGATGACGAAGGGATGGTGTTGTCTGAAGATCAATGTGGTCCTGCCATGTTGCAATTCGCGGTGGGTGAAGGGCTTTGAGCACACCACACAATCATACTTGTGATAGTAGTCCATGTGCGTGGAAATGCAAAATCGGTGATTCAAATGACCACAAGCTGATTGGAAGACACGTAGACCTTCCTTGAATGCAGCATCGCATGTCACGCATGTCATTCTGTCTGTTGACTTGACCTTGTAATTTGGCATGACACGGGTGTGATCAATCAATTTTTGCACCATTGCATTACACTTAATTTTGAGATTAATGCCAAATAATTGATATGACGAACAGCACGATGTCAGTAGTCCGCGCAGCGTTGTCTTCCTCTTTAGTGGCAGCGAGATCTTTGTAAGCACTTCCCAGGTTGTTAGACAGGTGGTTTTCTATGACCTTATCCATAATCCGTGATTGAACCCGAGCGTAATTGGACACGTCACATATAAATGGCTATATGGTTAACGGTAATTAAACACATACTCAAGCGATAACTCTAACTACACCACCGTAACGATGAATGAAACCGTATCCACTGAGGAGTACAACTTGGACAGACGCGAACGCCGCGAAGGTGTAGTGTTCAAGGGCAAAGAACACAGAGATTATGTCCTCTCGTTGCCTAATCATGGATCGTGCTACACCCAACACCCCATCGATGTTGAGGCATACGCTCAGTCGGATCTCGTGAATCGATGCAATATCATTCTCGATGGGATTCAGGTCACGGAAAAGAATAAAGATCAGATAGATCTATTGAGAAAAAACCTGACTCTATTAATGTACAATGAAGTTAATCCTCTCCAAGTCGCGACTGAGTGCAATATCGTCTTGGATAATGTGCAATTCACAACAGAATACGACAAAGAACAGATAGCAAATTTGAGAGACTGTTTCACCGAATTGATATACCAGCCCTGTGGAAACAGCATCTAAAATCACCACCAAGAACCACGTCATTATGAATTTGTTTTAAGGTTCGTGACAGGCATGCGTCTCGAAGGTTCACAAGGCAGAATGAATACTGTTATCAAATCTGATGATTTATCTTGGACAACTGTCGATAGCGATCCAGAAGACGATGATGAGAGAGTCAGCATCAGTGGTGGTGAACCAATAGCGATCGGCTTAACATTCAAAACAAGTGATAGTAAAATTTGGTCTGAATGTGTGTCTTTGTCTTACGAAGTGTTCAATTCTGATTTTGTAAGTCTAATGTTTGAGTTAAAGTCTTACTGCTACAAATTCAGAATTGGACACTCCGTAAGATAAAAACACATTCACTTCAATAGAGTTAAGTCGACATTGAGTTGAGTCTGCGTGTCACCTGTAGCGGTTAACATTTAAAAAAAAATATTATTAACTTTCTCTCATCTTTATTACGCATGTGAGAGAGTATACGTAACTTTGAATCTCTGGTGTGTGTACTCGCTTGAATGTCGACTAAACTCTATTGAGGTGAATGTGTGTCTTTGTCTTACGGAGTGTGCAATTCTGATTTTGTAAGTCTAATGTTTGAGTTAAAGTCTAACTGCTACAAATTCAGAATTGGACACTCCGTAAGACAAAAACACACATTCACTTCAATAGAGTTAAGTCGACATTTAGTGTGTGCTCGCATTGAGTTGAGTCTGCGTGTCGAAGAGACAACAGCGGCGGTGGCGTCTGTCATTTCATTGGTAGGTGTGTAGTAGTCGTGTTTGTGTGCGTGTGTGTCTTAGCCTTGTGTGTGCGGGTGTGTGTTTGTATCATCAACAAGATTATAAATACTTAACTGCGTCTCTACCTTAACAGGCAACCATCATTCATCATTGGAGAAAGAGATAGTTTGGAGCAAGCTAGTCTTCAAACAGTCTACAATCAAAATGACGACGATTCCACACATCAGCCATGCGGATTATATGGAACGTCTCCACACAAAATACATAGCTTATGTGGGTGCTCATACCCACATCGTGGATCGAGTCAAGTTAATTTTTAACACTGTCAGACATCCACCCACATTCCTCTCTTCTATTCCTTGTCTTCGAAATTTAAGATCGTCGACGAGAAATTTATTTTCCAACAAGTTGAAACACTTCACTAGAAATTTTAGGTTACCTGACGATGTGCAATTATTGTTGTATGTTCTAAATGTCTTGCATCATGAAATACAGACTGTACATGATGTTAGTCAAGAGCGCGGCAATCAATGTATTGATTTCATGAGAGAATTGGGTTACCGACAAAGACGTTTGCCTTCCATTCTATTGGAAACTTGTCTAAAGGACACCGATGTAAGGTCGAGTTAATCTAGCATAACGAACACTTCTTCTACTAGCGTTGTAAATGTGAATTCTGTTATCTCCCTCCGAACAACACGGCCCGGCATACTCCGATCCTGGTAAGACCATCATTTCCTTATCGTTGACATTCGTTGAAAACGTACCACATTACATAACGAGCATTAGTAAAGTTTTCTCTTAAAGCCTATTCGTCGAATATGTGTTTGAATCGTCGATAAGATCGCAGGTGTCAGCGTTACGGTTTCACGGGTGCGCATTTCTTTATTCATCGAGACTATGTTTTTCCAATTATAAAATTTAACGATCATTTTTTTTTGTTGTCGTAACCATGAGTGTGAATACTATAGTCTTTCGACAAAGAACTGTCACTATCCGTGTTTGCAAAACTCGGTCTGTCTGCGAACCCTACCTTAGTCCAAGTATTGAACCGATCATCTTTATTGACGAGAACCTGTAATATATCATTTTGGCAATCTCTGAACAAGTTACGAGAGCACGTTATCCAGATAAAGAAAGGGTTCCCGTAAACATTCCGCCTTGACGTATGTGTTAACACATCCATATGTGAATCAATGGCTAGTTGTTTAATGCTCGACTCGGCCAACACGACAGTGATGATAAAAGCAGCCATTTCCCTGGTCTTGCCAATACCTGTTCCATCGCCAATGACAAAACCCCCTCCATAATTGTTCACTCGTATCTCTTCACGAATTCTCGAGTCATATGTTGCGTTTAACAGAGTTTCAACACTCAAAGAAGGACTCCAGCAAGCATGTTTGTAGTATTGAATTAAAGCTAATCGTACGGCGTGTACTTGTACTTGGTTAATCGAAAAAGGTCGTGGTAAACTCTTAGGGTACAGGTTACATGCCACTTCTTGACACAAGCGCACCGATGTTAAAGCTTCGCTTTGATAAATTTTAAACGATGGGGTTGGAAACTTAATACAATTTGTTTCACCGTCGTCATCAAATAACTTTGATAATAATATTTTTGTCTTTGGATTCATTTCTATATTTTTCTAACTCACATGTTTTAAAATAAAACTCAGGCACTACTAAAGTTAAAGTTTACATGTAGACTGGAACCCTCGTTCGCCATGGTATAGATATTCAACTGCAACCAACTGCTGTCAACTGTAATTGAATAAAATGATATTAGTTATGGTCGTTGCTGGCAACCACTTCCCTTCTCCTCCTCTTGTAGTGATATGGGGGGGGTTCTTCTGGGCTCTGGACCACATCTCTACACTTCCATTTAGAACTCGAGGAAGGAAGGAAGTGTAACCGTTCCCGAACTCTAGAAATGAATAACGAAAAATATATTACAGACGGTATTAAAAAACTATACGAGTATTTCGAAATATCCAATAAAAATATATTGGAACGAACTCTTCGTTGCTGGGTGGACGCACACCACCCATCACATGAACTCTATTGTTGAATACAGGTATGGAGTCGAACGAAGGTGCGACCTGGTACGTCGTGTGGAGGTTCTCGAGGTGCAACGCTAGCACCATACGGAACTCGGACAAAATATCATCCAACGCGATGGACATGAAACGTATACTCGATCGCAAGGCGTGAGACAGCTTCAATGCAAAATCCCAATGAACGGGTTTGTTCATCTGAATTTCGTCTATTGACTGCATTTCGAGTTTGGAGAGACTCGTGTCTGCAAACTGATCGTGTTCTAGTGTGCGTTCGAACTGTTGCAGATGTGCCTGGTAGACACTCTTGACATACAGGCAACTTTTCTTCAAACCATCTTCAACTCCTTGTTTCAATTCATCTATCAAGGATAAGACTAATTGTTGTTCGTTCGAGAAAACTAATTGTTGTTCGTTAGACATCGTAACGGACAGGATGACACTCTGTATTTGTTTAATATAAAAAAAAAGGTGAAAAATAAGGTCTTTGATATCGCGGTATAGAACATAAATCACAATTTGTGAAATTAAAAATATCAAAACGTATTCAATCTAGACACAGATAAGAAAGACTGAGTTAAATATTTCAAATTTAGTATTAAAACAGACTGGTTTGATCCAATATTTCAAATTTAGGACTGGGGTCCAATATTGTATTGTTGTTGTTGTTAGTGTTATCCTTTTGTCTTTATAACAGAAAGACTGGGGTCCAATATTGTATCGTTACTAAGTATGTGCCATGTGTCACAATCCCCATGCAGCAGGGAAAGCGGGTAGCGTCCAATTTTGATTCTGGTATATCCGAAACGGACACATCGACATTAGATCTTGAGTCTTTTCTCTTTTCTTAGATGAAAATGGTAGCTTAGGATAATTCAACCTTTTGTCTATACAACAGAAAGACCGGGGTCCAATATTGTATCGTTGCTAGGTACTGTGTGCCATATAGCGTCCAATTCTGACTTTGGCTTGCACTTTGAATCTTCTTTCTCATTTAACTTTTTTTAGATGAAAATAGCTATATTTCTTTGGTTTTGAAGTGTTTAAAAATTCTATACTTCAAAAAATGTATCAAATTCACACTGCTCAAAAAATATAGTTCAGGGTAAATAAATTATAAATATAATGTATCTGATTCGGATGTGTAGAATCGGACGCTCAGTAAGGCAAAGACATATATTCACCTCAATGAAGTTTAGACGACATTCAGACATCAGAATTGGACGCAATATAGTACAAAGTCACACATTCACCTCGATCGAGGTTAGATGACATTTGCACTCTTGTACTTTGTGAGTCCTGGTGAATGTTATTTAAGTTTTTGTCTTGTGAACTTACACTATCGTCTTAACTCTATTGAGGTGAATGTGTGTTTTATCTTAGGAAGCTTACAATGTATAACTCAATCAGTGTTACTCATTTCGGGTGTTTAAAACCAAAGCTAAGTCTACATTTTTAGTGTTAACCTTTTTTTTTAAATGTACAAAATAATGTCTTACTCTTTCAAGTGCACTTGGTTATACATGACTTCCATTAATAACCAAATGTAATAAGAAAGTCACCAAGTTAGATTTAACAGCAGCAAGCATAGTGTCAAGTGTGTCTGCATCCTTGCAACGAATTCCGATTTTCTGCACTGTCAATGTAGCACTAGTTATATCAGACGTCGTCTCGTTGATTGCTTTCCGGTCAAACGACGGAATGGTTACGGTGTGTGTCGTTACTTGCTTGTGATTTGTGTGAGTCGTTTTAAATGTGGATGTCGGACCTGTGTGAAGCACGACATGATGTGCTGACAAGTGTTCAGCGTCCTTGTCCGCTGCAACCACAAAAGCCGACACGTCACTAACGTTTGAATCGTCTCTCGAGAAACCGTAACACACGTTGGTGTTACCTATGCCGAAGACAAAATTTAATTTAATCGTTGGACAACCTTGCTTTTTCATCCTGCATAAGATTTGATTTTCAACATCACTAGCTTTTAAACTCCTAAGGATGTTGCGGTCTGATCGTTGACCGGCTTCAACCTGAGCTAAGATGGACATAACCGCTGATACTAACACAGCACCTGAATACTGATCGAAATCGTAATACACTTGAAAGCAGAATCATTACATAAATTAAAAAGCAAGCAGTCAACGCTCTTAAGAGAAGTGGAACTCTTGTGTGACAAATATGAGAAAAACCGACACTATGTGAAAACGGACAACAACGCTAGTGTTAGCGTGGACTATAGAGAAGAGTACATATTACGCGTCAAATTGGGTGTTTATTTCATACCTACTTTGGGTAAGGTGTACAAGTTCCAAGACAGTGCAGATAAATTCATCGAATACCTGACAGAGGTAAGCGTCGGATTGCGGTTGAAAGAATTCATACAGAGCGTTGTTGGTATCGAACGTGTCTGTCCTGAGCATTTCTGTTACGAGTTGCAATATGTGGGACCGGGATTGGATGTGGTGCTCCAAGCAGATGAGAGTATTATTCTAGACACTAGATATCGAGAAATGTGTGTATACAACATGGTGATGTTCAAACATTGTATAGCTGTTGAGGATCAACATCTTTATGATGGATTGTGGTCTTTAGAAAACACCTGTGATTTAGCATGTGTTGATAAGAGATACTACGTCACCATTAGTAGTACGGTGTGGGTGTGTGTGGTGGGTGTGGGTGTGTGGCCCTGCTAAACTGGGTCCAGATTTACCTGATATATTTGCATTTTATATACATTGTTGAAATTATTGCGGAACTAAACCGGGGTGTGTGTGGGGGTGTGGGTGGGTGGGTGGTCGTGGCGGCGGCGGCGGCTTAGTAGTAGTAGTAGTAGGAGGCTTAAGGCGGGTGTGAGTCACCACCTAAACCACCATCACCACCTAACCTAACCTAAACCACAACCACCACCTAAACCACCACCTACACAGCTGTCGCAACCACCCTCTCCCCATTCTCGTGGCAAAATTAATTTCGGACGGATTACGAATCACTATATGTCATGACCCCCCTGCAGATCTGGACCCCACTTGGAAAACAAGAGGGAGGGGTGTGTGGGTGGTAGGGTGGCTCAAACTAGGAGGAGGAGGAGGAGGGAGGGAGGCTACAGATTAGCAGCAGTGGGGTGGGGTGTTGTGGACAAGTTAAAGAACTACGATTATAATATCAGTCTGCGTTATTTTCACTTCAGTTGTCTACCATGTTAGAATTTAGAATCAACCCTTCTAGAACTTGGAAATGAAAGTATCAGACAAATTTGTAATTCTCCTTATGTTACAATTCTTCATGTGTCTACTAATAAGAAGAGGACCAGTCTTGTTGATTTCCATCAGTTTGTTAAGGTTAATTTACCTGCCTCCTTAACCCTAGAACACTAACCTTAGAAAAAGTCACACCACTACTAACCATGGGTACATCATACCCGATTTTGAAAAAAAAAAAAAAAAATTAAATGTAAAGTTTTAATGGAATAAAGTTACATGAAGGGACTTCAAACTTTGTATCTTGACTTAACATTAAGAAGAACTGAAAAACGTATTGTTTTGGTATGAAAATCAGGTACTGAAAATGTTACTAAAAATAGGAAAAATGTTCAAAAATTTCAAAAAAAAAATTTCATAAAAAAAATTATCATCCGATGGCTTCCAAACTTCTTGTATGGCCTCCCAGGTCCTGTGATCCACTGCACAGGTGATCACTAAAAAAGTACGTAAACAATATCATAGGGACATGTACAACACCCTGTATCACCAACCATGGGTATGCCGCACCCGAATGTAGGCCTACAACAAAGGTGAGCAGAGAGAGCGAGACAACGTGACCTTCCCCTACACTGTCAAGCGGGCACATGAAGCTACTGAGGAGGTGGGTACCCTCAGAGCACCGGAACCATACACAATGGCAATGACGTCATTCGCTTCGGGTACCTCATACCCATGGTTAGCGTTCTAGGGTTAAAATTATATTTTTCTGTCAGCACTAGAAATCATATTTTTAGTTTCATTAATAAAAGTTTTATCATTTCTTCGAATGTGTTCCATTGTGACATATTTCCATCCAATAGTTTTTTTTTTTTTTTTTTTTTTTTTTTTACATTGCAGCCTATTGCGCCGGTAGGCTTCTTCCTGGTGGATCCTGATGGTCGGTCCAAGGCTTCTTTCCGGTAGGTCCTGATGGTCGGCCCAGCCCGTTCTGGCGCAGGCGAGTGTTTATAGTGGCGCCATCTTGCATTGGCTCATGCTGCCCTCCCAGAGCTAATCTTTGATCCTAGAATCTAGAGTCCGAGTTGATAGGTGGTCTTCTGGACAGCATGTGGGTAGTTTTAAGCCACTCGGCGGCGGCTGAAAAATCCCAGCTTGGTGACACCGCGCGGGGATTGAACTCGCGTCCTCCTGAACACGAGGCCGTTACTTTGACGACTCAGCCACCGCCTCCTGTGTTAGGTAAGAACGGAATAAATGAAGTTTTATTTGGATGTAATTGTGATAACGGGATACAAGGATAATAAAAAAGGAAGGAATATTGGGTATATATACAAAAAATTAAATCAATGATTTTATTATTCTATAAAATAGGGATGGGGGTTCACTTTGTACACTCTTGATGAGTTTCATCCAAGGTGGAAAGTAGTAAATGCCCATTTTATTAGGTATCTTCATCTTAATAAATGTATAACCTAAAAATTCGGTGGTTATATTTGTACTCATGTTTTCTAATAGAAAACATGTCCACAACAACACCAAGAACAAGTCATCTAACAACATTCATCCATTTTTGAATTTAAAATTCGATAAATTAGAATTGTCTAAGTCAGTTCGTCGAAATAATTTTTTGAAGAATTACATTCAGGTTGTAAGAGATTTTAAATTGGGTATTCTACCTGCTGACATATCCAGATAAATAGAAATCGTTTCTTTGAATGACTCGAATGTAGCTTGCGTCGTGACACCATTAGGTCTTCAGGTCGCATTGGTGGCTAGTAAACTTATAGTTTACCCGCGTCAGTACCAATTCGAAAACGTGTTCTGTTCGGAGGGAAAACAACATAGCCTTGTTTTTAATCCTAGTACGTCCAAGTGGAGTAGCGGGTGTAGCATCAACTTTAACATCTTTAAAATCCAACAGTCTTATGGCCGAAGAAAATTTTTATCGCTGAAGGACATATACATTGTAGGAGAAGATCCGACGTTATCTTTGATCAAATATCTCTATGAGATCAAATGGACAGGACACGGGACGGAACAACACCCTTCACCTGCGGTGATTTTAAAGAGACACATGTTCTTTCTGAACGACGAGCTTTGAGTCTGGTGTTTCTCTTTGGTTTGATGATATTGTTTCTTTTGTTTTTAATAAGCCTAGATGTTGATGTCAAAGTAGATCATGTCAACAGGTACATGAAGATCGTTGAAAAAACACCTCCTGTTTTTTTAAATTATGTCGTGAGTGCTTTAGATGGATTCAAAGACCTTCCTTTTTCCTCAAAGAGAAATATTGACGAATATGTCTACTACCAACAACATCCAGGGCAACTTCTACAGGTTTTGATGTAATTGGTATTTGTCTAATAAAATCATACTATATTCTAGTGTTATTTTATTTTCCTTACAGCTTATGTTACATTTAATGTTGAAAATATCATCATAGTTTAACACGGTTTCTTCGGGTTACAATTAATATTGAAAATATCATCATAGTTCAACACGGTTTCTTCGGGAACGTAGTCACCCAACATAGAGTCGTAAACAATCTTCGATGCATTGTATACTTCAGGTTTGTAACTTTCCAAAGTTGCTGCATCCGATGTATTAGAAAACTGCACAAATTCAGATTGCATTCCAAGATAAAATTGGAGAGTTAATCTGCAAACGTTAGCCTTTACCATTGAAAAGACACTAGGACAGAGCAACAACACATCGATATTCTTATACAGAATGTAAAACAAATACAGAGTCGAAAAGGTTGCATTCTCGTTAGTGTGGAAACTCTTATTTAAATTTAATTTGATTTGAGATAAATAATCATACATCAATATTGCATTAGTGGTAAATTTTTTGTAGTATCCTTTCCAAAGAAGAGATCGAGTACATTGTTTGGTTCAAGCGTTTCTAACTGATACATCGGATTAAATTTAGATTTCATCATTTCCAATAACGAAACCACAAAAGAATGCATTACGTTATGAACCGATATCATATTTTTTTTAAAATCCAAGATACAGAGTCAATCCCATACTTCATGAGTTTTCCCATGTCTTTCCTTCTGCTAGTGTCATCTACCAAGATTGTGAGTAACTCCACCGCTGTTAAGAACCTAACACACAACTGAGGTTATTCAGGTTACCATTGTCTTCGTTTATAGACGGAGTTTTATTTAACTTAGCATTTTTTTAAATTAAGGTTGTAGAGTATAAACTAGAGATGCGTTTATCATTTTCACTGATTAAGTTTTCCTGAGTAAGAACATCACTTTCGTACATAAAATAATTTCCAGCTCGGTTGTATTCGATAGAAGCACCTATCACATCGACGTTGTCTGTTATCAATTTAGGGTTAGCTTTAAAACTCGGACGCAACAGTTTTATTCTATCCTCCAATTATTTGGGTTGTTCAATTTCCATTTTGATAGTGGTGGTGGTGGTGGAGGCTCCTCTCGTGGGGATCTTCTGGTGCACTATCTACCTCTGCATCTCCACAATCATTGCTACCTCTGCATCTCCCACAATCATTGGTGCAGGCTCTTCTGGTGTTTGATATCCTGGTATTGTATCTACCACAATCATTGATGTAGGATCTAATGCTGCAGGTGTAGGCTCTCCTGGTGGTGAAAGTGGTGGTGGTGGTGGTAGCGGTGATAGTGGTGGTGGCGGTGGCATTGGTTGCAAAGGTAGCGGTGGTGGTGATGGTGGCGGTGGTAGCGGTGGCATTGGTTGCAAAGGTAGCGGTGGTGGTGATGCTGGATCATTTAGGCTTTCTTCCATTTCCTTTTGTATCGAATTATTTTCAACATTCGAGCTTTCTTCTATGGTGTCATTGCTAACCGGCTCATTTAAAAGGGCTTCTTCTGTGCTTTCTGTTATTGAATCGCTCATTCAGGATGGAAAAGGACAACAACAACGACAGTAGCTTTAAGTCAGCTGCTTCTGCTACGTTGAAGGAATTGAATTATTATTATAAAACTTTAAAACAATGTATATCGTCACAACCAGAAATACGAAAACATTGTTATAACAATCAGGTGAATCACAAAGGTCAGGTTCTCGGTTGTTCTCACTGTCAACAGAGTTACAATAGTCATCTGGATGATGAAGAAGATTCAGACCGCACGCAAGATATACTTACAACAGCTGCGTTCTATGGCTTGATTCTCTCTACTGGATCGCTAACCAATTCAAATTTAGTTTCTTTGTGTTCTAGGTTGCAGAAACACGATAGGAGTCTTGCGTCGTTAAATTACGACAGTTTTGTCGACGTTGTATATAGTGATTTTGATCCGCTCGAGGTGGATCTCTTGAATCAACATCAACAGCAACAACCACATCAGCAGCATCAAGACAACCGCAACGACAAGAAAAAGGATGAATCCGTACTTGAGACAATTGAAGTCGGTGATGATTGCCCCTTACTCGGCGACACCTTCGTGAGAGAGTGTTGAACGACCAACTGTCGACTCTATACCACGCGTTAGAGTTGTACGATCAAAATCTCGACGGTGAGAAATATTTATCTTCAAATACAGCTTCGGATGCCAACATCATTACATGCACTATGTTTTCAGAAACACCCATGACCAGAGACATGTTACCCGGACAGTACAACTCTAACATGTTAAAGTTAGTCGCCTCAAGCGGATCTGTTGTACCAGTGCGAGGATTACACAGTCGTCCGGTCACTTGCAGTATAACTGCGACACCAGTGTTAATCAGCAACTCTTTCTTGTTAAAGTTTTTTTTGTGGACAAGGCTATGTATAATAGAATGGTAGTCTTCAATCTCGAAACTGACTTCACTACTGTTAATAAAAACATCAATGTGGAAATCGGAGAACGAATGATTGCGGCTTGGATGAAAGTGTGTCACGCTCGTCACATCATGCGTCTCTATCCTGAGTTGTCCTCATCCGTGTTGATGAACGATTGTGTTAATGATTGGATTTGCGTTTCTGGTCGTAAAGATGTCACCGACCCAGAACAAATCATTACTCTTTTTTCAACAGTATTTCTCAAGCATGTTAAAACTAAAAAAGTGCTCAAATTAAGTGAGAATAGTAATGTTGTTAAGTTAAACGAATCAGCTAATTCTTTCTTGCATGCTTACGGGTCTCTTCTCTTGGCGTCTCGACCTAGTCCTATTGTTATTCAGAACGGACGACAATCGCTACCGAGATGTTCGCCAAGGTTGGTGGATTTTCGATCTAGTCCTGTTGTTATTCAGAATCGACGACAATCGATGACGAGAAGTAATAGCTGCTCACCATCTTCACCCAAAGTAGCGGCAAGTTCTCCTCTGGAGAGAGTCATCATATATTCGGTAGGTCAAGCCGTCTCACTTATTAATGTGTTCCTTAACATTGCACATTTTCTTCAGAAAACGGATGTCGATAACACTTTAGATGCATTGAAGAGTGAAATTGAGAAAGTTCGTTCACCGTATTTAGACTTGGCACAAATTAGAAATATTATAAAAAAAACTGACATGTCTGTTCTTACTAATGATCCTCACGGATTCTTGAACATTGTGACGTAGTCTCTAGCAAAAATAGTAGTGATGTAACAATACTGTGACGTAGTCTAATAATAACACGAGGGTGATAATCACCTGCAAAAACACGAGGGTGTTAATTGCACATATAGTAGTGACGTAATAACACTGTGACGTAGTCTAATAATAACACGAGGGTGATAATCACCTGCAAAAAACACGAGGGTGGTGTGAACAACGTTCAAAACTTTTTTAATCATGAAAGGAAACTAGTAAACAACAATGAAGCAGCAGCAGCAGCAGCGATCGACTTTACCAGTAAAGGACCGAAGGATCTTCCGATTTCGGATATCCTATCTTTTCTCAAAAACGATTTTGAAAATATTATGAAATGTATAATAAGTCGTTTAATGGTAGTGGTAAGCGAAAAAGAATTTGAAATTATTGCCGATCTTTGTAAAGAAATAATTAAAATTATGGTTGATAGTATACACGTGGCTGTTAATCCCCCCAAAAATTTAGAGAATGTAAGCACTACAGTTATACTCGAGAGCAATGCCACAGGGGTGTACATAGACGGGGATGGCTTGATCTCACATCTGTCCGATGTTCAAAGACCGGATCAAACCTTAAAGACATCAGACACAATTTGATAAGAAATCTACTTAAGATTATCAAAGCCTATAAAATCAACACGTATCTCACCAATAATTCACTCAAAGAAACTATGTATGAAAATATCTTCACGGCTGCTATTCCGTTCTCTTCTGTGTTCGCAAGGTTCTTGTATGACGATATCGAAGGTTATGGTGCACACCTACAAGCTGTGTTAGCAGAATTAAAACTTTGATTCAATAAAATATATATTTATAACTAACATGTCTTAATAGCCAAAAAGTGGGGTCCGGTATTTTACGTCTCCGTGCAAGACAAAAGCAATGACTTATGCTTTAATTTCGCAACATGTGGATGAGGGATACACGAACTAAACTACATGACATGTGAGGTAAACAAAGTGTATACACAAGGTATCGACAGAGGGGGTACCGGATCTACATAGGGGTATACACAAGGTATCGACAGAGTGGGGTCCGGATCTACATAGGGGTATACACAAGATATCGACAGAGTGGGGTCCGGATCTACATAGGGGTATACACAAGGTATCGACAGAGTGGGGTCCGGATCTACATAGGGGTATACACAAGGTATCGACAGAGTGGGGTCCGGATCTACAAAGGGTAATACACAAGGTATCGACAGAGTGGGGTCCGGATCTACATAGGGGTATACACAAGGTATCGACAGAGTGGGGTCCGGATCTACATAGGGGTATACACAAGGTATCGACAGAGTGGGGTCCGGATCTACATAGGGGTATACACAAGGTATCGACAGAGTGGGGTCCGGATCTACATAGGGTTATACAAAAGATATCGACAGAGAGTGGTCCGGATCTACATAGGGTATACAAGGTATCGACAGAGTGGGGTCCGGATCTACATAGGGGTATACACAAGGTATCGACAGAGTGGGGTCCGGATCTACATAGGGGTATACACAAGATATCGACAGAGTGGGGTCCGGATCTACTCTCGTAATGAGAAGGTAAAAAATATTATATATGAATAAGTTTACTTGAGGTAAGTGATTACAGCTAAATCAAAATGTAACATTAACTTTTAAGTCAAAATGAATTTAAATATGATGATGTTGCAACCAAAACACACTACAATGATGTCATTTCCTTGGTATTTAAATGCTCATCAAATCAGTCCGTGTCTCTTAGTGTTACTCCGACACCATGCTCTCTAACTTCCGGAGTTTCGTCCCTACAGTGACTAGGTGCTGAGGTTGACAAATCTAAAGCTAATCGATCTTCGGGTCTCACGTCGCTCTCGTCTGATTTGTTTTTCTCGTATGACTTGTCGCCGCTTAGAAGATCAATCATCATTTCAGAAGATACACCGCGTGCATTGATGACTCGTTTTACACAAACGCTCGACTGTTTCTTATTGTTTACCAGATCATAGGCGTCTTCCATTCCGTACTTAGTGGTGCTCAACACAATCTTGTTACTCTTGATGGTGTGACTCTTAGTACAGTTCATAACTTCCGTCTTAATTCTTTTGCTGTTAGTAGGTAACGATTTTGAAAAGAGTAAAAATGACATTGGAATTAGTAGTGTCTTGTGCTTCTCAATGAACTCCAAACACTTTTCTTCGTGAAAGACTAGAAACGCTTTATTCAAAACATCTAATTATTTTATGGCAATATCGACTTCTGCTCTTTTGGCCACCTTGTGTATCTGATTTCCAATAGCAGTAGAAGATACTTTGATTAAGTGTTCGTCGATTCCACTAAAATGTTGGTCCTTCACGGAAAAGATAGCACTTATCTCATTTCTTTTAATCACAAGGGTCGTGCGTGACATAATCGCTTCGGCCACCATGGATAATCCCTGTTGGATCTTCAGATCTGCTTGTTTAAGGTCGTCCAGCGGCGGCGGTGGTTCCGGAGTTAAACTCAGAGTAGTGGAAGTAACGCGATTTGTATTGGCTTCGTCGTCGTCATCATTATTTTCATAACAATCAGGGTACGGTTCATCAGGTTCGGGTGGTGGATGTTTAGATAGTTTTCTTGGTATGAGTATAGGTGGTTCGTGTTTTCTTTTCAGATCATTTAAGCCAGCAAAAGAGGTAAAGTTTTCTCCAAAACACATAGCCATAACGACGTTCGTTTGTTGTGATACTGCCACTGCACGCTGTTCTTCTCTTACATTAAAGTTTTCAAATATACTTTTAATATTTATGTAGTGACTCAATTGTAAATTTGATTTCATCGAATATTCGCAAGACTACAATGTCCTTTGTCAAAGGTATTAAACCGGTCATCGCCATCAAGATGTTACCCACACTACAGTTGTCGAAAGTCGAGAAGAAATCGGACAGAGCCAGTTCGAATACTTCCTGCATGGGATTAGCTAGTGAGAGATACGCCTTGATCGTCAACATTTTTAATTTGCTGCTTTCCTCAGGAGCTTATGTCATAGGAACGCTCAACCTAATGTTTTTTGACACTCGTCTTCCTGAGCGATCCTCTAACCGTAAGTCAAGCTGCCCGTTGCACGTGGATCTCATCAACTTGGCGGCGGAATGTTTGAGAAAAACACTATCTAGACTTCAAGAGGGAGTTCCGGCCGATCGAATTATGAACGCAATCGTTGACAATTTCGTCAATGTTTCAAACAAGACCAGAAAAAAACATTCAGGTGCCTTTCGACAAGAACACCCACTGCAGTAGACAATTAATCGATAACTTAAATCAAAGAGGGGTACTAAGCACTTTCTCCAAATTCTTTAATTCAGTTAACAAAAGATTATCGGGTGGTAGTGATGGTAACGATAGTGGCTGCTTCATCGGTGATGATGTGCACACTACAGCAGCATTGCCCAACGGTGTTCGCACTGGATCATATCCGTATGTCACCACTCGCAACTCAGGCGAACATACTCTAGCTTCGTATGTGGTTGGCAGTATTTTAACAGTTCCTTCCCTAATCAAAGCTACCAGTTCGAAAGTCGAGCATGACATACAACCACCAGCAACAGGTTGAATGTGCAGAGGTGAAGGAAATCGATCGAGTGAAGGTGTTTAAGGAAGGGTTAATCGCAACCGGTCTTTTGGAAGATGCTGCAAAGATCGGAAAATGTCTTGATAAACAACCCCATGACGATGCAGCCATCGCCCTAGCTAAGACACTCATGTTCACCTACAACGGCATGGGTGTGAACCCGTCAACCATGGTCAATTATTATACATTATACAGATATTATAAAAACATATGAGTTTAACATATACAAGCTACAGCAACTGCAAAACACTAGAAACTAAAATTTATCAGAAACTACAAAACACTACTTTCATCATTGGTAACAGTCACATCATAAGTACGATTCCGTGATAACAATCGTCGTGTAGTTCTAAATACTACAAAGACAATAGAAGTAACATAAACCAGTAAACAAATAACAATGAAAATGCCAAGATAGAATAAACGCTGACTCCAGCCTTTAATTCTTCTTTGACATAGACAGTCCTGTTGATGGTAATAACATTCAGTTCAGATTCAATCCTTTCGGATGAAATAGGTACAATGTTAACATACATATGCCAGTTAAAAAGAAATTAATAACAGTAGAATGATTGTAGACATTAACACAGATGAGATTGGTGATGCGGTCACGACTCAACACACGTGAAACTTGTTGAAGTGTGTTGTAATTGTGTGTGTCATACAAAGGATAAAACATTAAAGATGAATTCATGAATTTCATGTGACGTTCAGCGTTTGTAATGTACCAGTTAGAATACATCGGTGGAGCGGTCAGATTTTAATACATCTCCTGTCAAAATTGTCAAATTCTTGAACATCGTACACGATTTTGGAATCGGCTCTTATATTTGCAGAATAATAAAAAAAAATGAAGCGTTTGTATTCAGGTCTAAAATTGATTTTTGAAATCTTCCGATAAATGGTTCAATTCAATTCTCAAACTAAATCCATGTTCCAATAAGAGACTAAATACTCCTTTGACACAACGACAATCCTTTTCAACTTCTTTATCAACGGTGAACCATGCGAGTGTATAATCACGAACATTGTCCTCATTGGTAAGTCGAACTGTAATAGTCATTGTATTTCTGGAGCCTTTCCAAAATAAGTCATCGGGTTCGGTTAAAATGATTGTAAACAGTTCTTTATCAAGATCTCTTTCACTTCTTAGTCCTCTTATTCCTCTTTCTTGTGAATCAATCTCTTCTCCGGAACCGTAATCATATGTAGTTGTATTCTCAAACTCTTCCGCGGGATTGGTGGTGACGTCATCTGGCTCTGGAGTAGTAATAGTGGTAGTAGTAGTTTGAATTATTGGACGAGGAGGCACTGTAGCTTCTAATGAAGGATAATTATTGGGTTCCAGAGGAGACTTGATCTGAGTTTCAAAATCCATTTTATCGATGAACTTTTACAGTTACACGAATGAATCTCCCAGGTTAAAGGTACACTAGCTGGATACTTATCACTAAAGTAATTTTATTCACTGTAGATATAAGGCAAGTTTTTTGATTCTTCAAAAGCGTTATTCAGAAATCCAACTGGTGTGAAGATGGTCGATGCCAGTATCTTGCCATTTTGAGAAAAGGCAATGGACGGATAAACAACTGAAGAGAACAAGGACAGCGGCGGGTCGCCACCATTGTCAGGGAATTGGACTGTGATGATGGCAAGTAGCTACATCAGCAACAGTTGAAAGATCCCACTTATTTTCATCTTGTCACGTTGTCTCTGTTCTTCTATTCTATCTTTGTCCTCTTCTACTCCAGAAGAAACCAACAGAGTCAGGACTGCCAAGTATGGTCACTCGCCAACACACAGATCCGAGTGTTTGGATGGAGGCCGTCCTCCTTTCTTTTATTAATGACTCGGTAGATGCCTGGCATCGTTAGACAGATGATTAAAAATTTTAAAAAAATGGTTCCGATTTTTTTCTAAGAAGTGAACCAAGAAATTAAATGTCGTAATGAGTCACAAGACACCGCCCACTGCCGCTACTTCCAACCCAAAAATTGCATGTCATGATGTGTGCTTTTAGATGATATATGCGTGACTGAAACACAATAAGATAAATGGACGTTCTTTGTTTTGGTATGTCTCTCACTTTAATGTTTTCTTGGTCAATTCAGATATGGTTGTTCTGTACTTTAATAACATTTTCATGTTTTCTTTATAGTGTTGAAACAGACTGATTGAAAATGGATAGATTCCATAGCCGGTAATAAAACACTCGGTCAGATACTGGTTCGATGGATTTTTGTCTGATTTGTTGTTGTTGTCCGATATAGCAGCAGCAGCAGCAGCAGCAATGTTTATATTCTTACAACCGTTGTGTGATTTCTTGACGATATGAATCAAATGATGGTTCAATTGTGTCTTTCGGTGCTTCCGATTCTGACTTTGTAATTGCTGAATGTGAAGTCTTTGGCTTCCAATTTAGGTAATTTAAAATTAGTTAATACGCAATACTAAGAGAATTACCCATGTAAAAAAGTAGATCTTATGAATTTTTTAAACTAAAATACCACATTCGTCCAATCTTGTTATTTAAAACATTGTGATATCTGCAACACAATGAAGAGTTGTTGTTGTTGTATCAATACTAAATTTTGGATAATAAAAATCTAATGTAATGATGTTTTTTTTTAATACGTTCATCTACTTCCTAATTCGTGACATTACATTTCTCCCAAGGATCTATATAGGGAGATGTACACATGAGGTATACAAACCAGTAACACACTGACTTAAAGCACCGATTCTGACTTTGTAGTTGCTGAATGTGAAGTCTTTGGCTTCCAATTTAGGTAATTTAAAATTAGTTAATACACAATGTCAGTACAAACTTATATTGATACATGAATATTGTCTCAAACTGAGCGTAAGATTCTGATAGTACACAACCAACAATGTGGTATGTTACAACTGAATGTCGTCTAAACTCTATCGAGGTGAATGTGTGTCTTTGTCTTCCGAAGCTTCCGATTCTGAATCTAGTTCGTACTGAATGTCGTCTAACCTTGTGTGAGGTGAATGTGTGTCTTTATCTTCTGAAGCTTCCGATTCTGAATCTAGTTCGTACTGAAAAAAACATCAGTCTTCTTTATTTATTATTATTTCAACTTTATTAGCTTAAAACACTAGAACACAATGTACCTAACAGATCATTCATATTTTTTAATTGCCGACCCAAATGAGAAGAATGGGCGATAATGGTAGCTGGGTACCAATCCTCATTCAAGATAATATTCCTCACTGTATCGTGAAGTTCCAGAGACGAGATGGCATTCGTTCCTGGAATATTATTATTTAGGTTTTCGCGTGCACCCTCTGCAAATCTCCTCTTCTGACTGCCACCGTCACTGGTGGTAGCTCCATCCCAAGCGCTAGCTTTATAGTTAACCCAAACCGAACGCACTTTGTCGTTTGCTGTGCCGTAAACTTTATTCACATCACCTGTATTCTTTAACATCCTTGATATTTCTTGGTCTTGATCGAAGTTCATCGTCTTCGTCCGATGATCCTTTAGATGACGGCATCTTACCGAGCATATTGATTGTTTCCTGACACAGTTGTGAAGCTACTCTTTCAATACAGAAATATATTTTAGTAATCAGAACAGCCCATTCTAGATCACGACTCATCAATAATTCCAATTGAGACGCACCCAGAGCATTGATATTCGAAGCTTCGATGTTTCGTCTCTGCCAAGGTAATACCAACATCCCATGTCGAACGGTCATCGCTTCTGTTGATGTCACATTTTGCCAATCATTTTTGGGTAAGTACGTTGTGTCAACCATATATCTCGCTAACACTTTATGATTAGCTTCAAAAAGAAACCTCTCGACGATCTTAACAATCAAATCAAATTCGTTCTGCAAGGTGGCAGGAGGATAGATGTTAACCATTTTGTCAATGTAGCATGTCACGTAACCCAAGAACCTACCATTGTCAACTCTATTAATTCCTTGTCCAAAAGTTGCTTCGTTCAACAGCGATTGATTACCAATCCCATTCGGTCCCAGTATTTCGAGTTTAGGAAATTCGGAGAGAATTTCAAAAGCGTTGCACGGTACTTTCATGTTACCCATGCGCGTTACAATTCGTTTGGTCGGACATCTCTCCACTCTTGAACCGTCCATCTGTACACCGCCATATGGTATATATTTCTCGTGGTTACGTACTGACCTCAAATTACTCAACCCTACTCCTCCACCTTTGCCTCCTTTGTTACACAATCTACTTCCACTGGAAAGCAGGTTCAATTTTGATTTCAATCTAGCTTCCATCTCGTTTAAAGATTGCCAAGAATAATTTTTGAAGTACGTATGATCAATCAAGGATAGGATGGGTATGATACTGCTGTTGTTACCATCGTTCTGTTCGACTCTCCAAGCTCTGAAGGCACACTCGGTCGTGAAGGGCGCGGACATTATGACCACGGGGAGGTAACCGTCACATATGCTGAGAATGCACCTCATCGGATTGTGAAGCAGCGTTTTCAAACGGATAGAACATTAACTCGGCCGACTTGTAAAGAAAACGAATGATAAGCACGTAGATTATCAAATTAATCGGATCGGCAGACCTGTTAGTGTATCTTGAGAAAAGAGAAAGCAGTATATCATGATGATCATACCGCGATCCTCTAACTGTAATTCAGATTCCTTGAACCTGCCTAGGACGTCTTTCAACGGAAAGCGGATCACATCCGAGCGCACTGGGTTCACCTGACGACGATACAGACCGTTTTTCAAAAATCGACGGTGATTCATACACATTAAAAATAAAACGATAAGTTCAGTGGGTGACTGAGAAGTTAAGTTCATCTGCTTTAACGTGTGACACTTGCAGTTTGTCGTTTGACATTCAATTAACCAAACTTCATCGTCAAGAAACAAAGGATTGAAAGAATCTAACGTTTCGGGTATACGCATCAGACAAGCGTCCACGTTCTTCTGATCAAAGAGAGTTTCCATTATTTTGGTTGGGTTGAAGGCAGCATTTGTTATTGTAGAGATGAGATTCTTTTCGCTGTCAGCGTCAGGTGTATACTGGAAGGATTTAAATATAGTTTTGAATCAGGATTCAGAATATCTTTAATGACCAAGTTGGTCAGTTCTAAACACTCAGACTTGGCATCGCGAAAGTCGGGGTTGTGTGCCAGTTGAGTAATGCACTTCAGAGCTATGTGCTACCACTCTTCCACTACTCGTCGTTAGTCAGTATCCATTCTATCGATTCTCTGTCTAATTAAATCGAGGTTGGAGACACACATGCCTGTCTCATCCTTCACACAAGCGTAATTCTGTTCATGCATGATGATGGACAGACGGAGACTCGCGAGGTGGGGCGGGTGTAAGTATGTTAATCAGATGCTTGATATCGGTCACCAGACGGACGTCGTCGGGTACTGTCCTGTTCACACAGCGAGTGCAGCGTCTTAATTTTTTACATACTGCTGCTCTAGCAACGGTTGCCTATGAAAATGAAACGACCAATGTATGTACTCAGCGACGCTAGTGACGCTAAATACCACTCGAAGTTGCAAAATCAGAAGGTTTAATCACGGCTATTAGAATGCTGTTAAACGCTAACGATATTAATCCTCCCACCGTTACTGTATCATCTGTAGTTTTGGCCCGTCGTGGTTCTTGCCTCCAATCAAAGCAGCTAAGGCAAACTTCCGTAACAATCTTAAACGCGGCGTGTCAGTTTACAGCCAATTAATGACACAACGTGCGATAGTAGAATTAAAGCCGACATACTTGCATCCAAAATGGCGTCTAACTGATGAGGCTAAACGACGTCTAACTGATTTCAACTTCTTAAGACAGTTTCCTGTTCTCAACATTCTCAATGGGTACGAGGTAGCCGTCAAGAGTTTTCTCCATTCCGCAACCGTGCTCGGTAATTCACCTCGTCCGTCTTAGCGATCTCTGATAGACACTCATCTAATGTACGAGAAATCTCTGGATACACCCACTCGACTCTTGATCGGTAGGTTAAAGAGGATATCGGCTCTTCTATGTTATGGTTTGATCGATGTACTAATCTGGAAACAAAACATGGTCAGACACAGTAAATTGAGTTTCACGAGCATCCCCGTTGATGTGGACTACCAGGGTATGATCCGACAGATTCACGCGAGATGCATCACCTTTATCAACAGCGAAGAGGTCACTGTGCTCGACCAACATGTCATTCCTTCTCTATCGACGTTCGTCGTTTTATTATCATTGGGTCTAATAGCTGTCGATGATGTGAGTATACTGGGGTCCTTTATGAGGTCGTATTAGGATTGGATGTGTTAGATAAACTCCAAGTGGTGATTTCAGGCGAGTACAGGTTTTATTGAACTCGATAAAGACATGTCAATGAAAGAAAAATACATACGGCAGATTGAGCGCACACCGTCACACTTCACGGAAGAAATCTTGCAACGCTTGGCACAAGAGCGGAGTAGACGCGCATCGCGCACTCCCGAACAAACGGCCATGGAAGATGCGGTACCGTTCGCAATCGACGTGTCGTTATCCGATGAAGATGCCATTCAATATCTGTATCTTAGTCTTAGAGAGGAAGGTTTTCCACAAAATCAAGAAGAGTCAATCCAACGTCTCTTCACTCACTCAAGAAAAAAACAGGTGTTACACAGTAGTTTCGATATATCTTTTTCAAATCCTAATTACGTTTTTTACACCCTATGGAATTGGATGTTCATAACTTCGGGTGCTTTATTCAATTCTCCTACTAATCCCACCACTCGTAACCTAATGGTTAACGTAATGATCAAGGACATGCACGCATTACTCGTCTGTTCGGTGTGTCACAACGGCTTTGTGGCTAAACATAATGACACTTACAATATGTTTCAACACGTCTCTGAAAATCAGACACATTTAATATCTGCTATGATCGATGCGTTGTACATGCTTTCGCAGGAGGAAGACGCAACCCGACTAAACCTCGACGAATCCCAACTCTTCGATCTGATAATATCTTATCGAGGTAACACACCTGTTTACGAGTTAGACGAGAAGGCCAACAATCTAAGTCTTAATGAGAAAAGAATTATGTCGATTCGAGGTAAATCTGCATCTCGAGCCTTCGCTGCAATCGGTCTCTACTCATTGTTATACAGCATACAGTTGAGTGATCTCCCTATCGAAGATAAAGATATAATGCGTCTGTTACAGACTTGGACTGTATCTTCCAAAATTGTATATTCCACTAGACCGAACAACAACAATGAAGAAGAAGAACGTCTGGCTTCGAGAGACAGAGACACAATATGTTCTTTGGGAGTGGGCCACGCAACGCTGTGCGTGTCCGTCCCAACGTAATGGACGATTCGTTTCTACCCTCCTTTCCAGTTCCGTTGAATCTAATATTGAAACAAGATGAGAGATATAGTAGTGATAGTTTTAAAGACCTAAAATATTACAAATCATTCAAAGATAGTTTTGTCAACACTATCGAAAAATATGCCGAAGAAATGAGCGCTGTTAAAAGTAAATTGAAAGGCTCATTGAAATCAGAACCGCTAGTAGCTTCCGATAGTCAACCCGTACAGTATACTTCATTACTATATGTGCAATTAACACCCTCGTGATTTTGCAGGTGATTATCACCCTCATGATATTACTAGACTACGTCACAGTATTGTTACATCACTACTATTTTTGCAGAATCTAGAGACTACGTCACAATATTGTTACGTCACTACTATATGTGCAATTAACACCCTCGTGATTTTGCAGGTGATTATCACCCTCATGATATTACTAGACTACGTCACAGTGTTGTTACGTCACTACTATATGTGCATTACTATTTTTGCAGAATCTAGAGACTACGTCACAATATTGGTACGTCACTACTATATGTGCATTACTATTTTTGCAGAATCTAGAGACTACGTCACAGTGTTGTTACGTCACTACTATATGTGCATTACTATTTTTGCAGAATCTAGAGACTACGTCACAATATTGGTACGTCACTACTACATGTGCAATTAACACCCTCGTGTTTTTTTGCAGGTGATGTGTACACCCCTATGCAGATCTGGACCCCACTCTGCACTCTGTTTATCGATGTATACATCCTCATGCAGATCTGCACCCACTTTGTTTTTCATGCAGTTATATAATCTGAAGTTCGTGTGTCCCTCATCCACATGTTGCAAAATTAAAGCACAAGCCACTGAAGTTGTCTTGCACGGAGACGTAAAATATCGGACCCCACTTTTTGGCTTCTTACGGTTGCGGAACGTTAGATTTTTCCTTCTCCAGCACTCGCTCTACAGACTGTGAGCAGTTTTGGTTTTAGTCTGTATTTATTCAACATGTTATACTATAAATTCTATTTAACGTTGATTTGTAGTTTCAAAAGTAAGTAGCGCAATTTGCGACTTGTAATTCTATTTCAATTTATAAATCTAGAATACACATTGCACATTGGGTACTCACCATTAACTTGAATTAACTTCAGACGGTTACTGCGTTCAGTAAACTATATAAAAAATCATGCTGATTTTAATATTGATAATTTGTTTACCTAAACTACATTTTTTAAGCAGTGAGAAATTGATAATTTTGGTACTTAAACTACATTTCTTAGGCAGTGAGAAATTGATAATTTTGGTACTTAGACTACATTTTTTAAGCAGTGAGAAATTGATAATTTTGGTGAGTATCTAATATTCAAACCTACAAAAAAGGTAGAAAACATTGAGATAACTGGTGAAATATAATCGTGTCCTTGTCTTTCAAAACTTCCAAAACAAACAAAACTTCCGAAACATGTTAGAGGACGTCGTCTAACCTCTGTTGAGATGAATGTGTGTCTTTGTCTTACAAAGCTACCGGTTCTCAATCATGTGAAATAAAGATGGACACACATTGACTATTGAGGTGAATGTGTGTTTTGTCTTGCAAAGCTTCCGATTTTCACATGTGAAATACAATTCAAAATTAGCTAGTAAAGAGTTGATTTGGAGTTTGGACGACATTTATATTACACATCCGAAACATGTTAGTAAGAGTTTGGAAGATAGATATAGTAACTGTTGAATGTCGTCTAACCTCTGTTGAGATGAATGTGTGTCTGTCACACATTGAATGTCGTCTAATCTCTGTTGAGGTGAATGTGTGTTTTTGTCTTGCAAAGCTTCCGTTTTTCACGTGAAATACAATTCAAAATTATCACGGTAGAGATTTGATTTTGAGTTGACGACATTTATTGGTACTATTGGGACACATATTCCTCAGTTAAAGATTACACAGAGTCTGACATAATTATGTCTCGAACTCTGTTTTGTTTCAGTGTACATTGGTGTCACCTGCAGCGATGCAGCGGATAACATTTTTTTTTATTTCGATGCTGTCGTCTAACAAACAATACTGTGTAACAGTATGTTACAGTTTTCGAATCAGAAGTCGCGTTAGTAGTTTTCAAAGACTCTTCAGTCTCTTGTTCATCGTTGATACAAGTGATGGTCTTTAGGATGTCGTGTTGAGCCGCTTCTGCATCAGATGTGTGCCTGGTGGTGAAGAGCGCATCGGATTCTGGAGTAGGTGGGTTGTTTACTTCCTCTAACAACACCGACCATAGTTTTTCGAGTTGAAGGTTTTCAAATTTCATATTGGAAACAATCACCTGGTTATTTGAAATTATAAGTCCTTTGTCTCTCTTGAGATATCTAAATACCATCTGAACGATACCTACGACTTGCAATTTTATATTCGACTCGGTGACATTATCGATGTACTGGATCACGTAAAGTATTTTGTTAAATTTTTCGACTAGTCGATTACGATCTTCACGTTTCTTCATTAAGAATATATATTTGACATGCGAGAGACACCCGTCTATGTCTTTGAGGTAACCCATTGAGTCATCAACGATAAAACTCAAGTGGGATTGAAAGTGTTCATGTTGAATTATTTCGTTGTATAATTTTTTGATTCGGTCAGTTGATTTGTTCTTTAGAGGCCAAGGCGGAGGTGGTGTCTGTTGGGACGACCGACCATCACCCACCACTGAGGTGGCTTCTTCTTCATTGTTGTTGATGACTGCGGCGGCAGTTTCGTGTTGGGTCAGAGTGTCGGTGCGAGTCTTGAATCGATCTGAGTTGTTGTTGTCGATAGACACTCCATAACCAGACGTTAGTACTTTGCAACACAATCCGCTGATGTAGTAATCAAAATCAACGAATTCGTGTCGGTTTCGAAATGGCATCTTAGAAGCTATTGGATGAAATAACAAACGTCTTTTCCACTCGTTTGAATCGATCGCGTTGGCGGGACCTTGCGACACACGGGCAGCGAATTTCATCTTGCTATTGAATTCGTGAATGTAGTACAACCATTCCTTCAACCTCTCAGTTTTCACGACTCCTAAAGTAGTGGCAAGATACTCATTCGAGATTCTAATTTTATTCTCTATAACTTGTAGATGGTGATAAGGATAAGAGAAATCACCAGGTTTGGTGTTAGCAGGAAGACTTAAATTTCGACAACCTTTCGGATCGAGAACCAAATATTGCACCGGTGAGCTAACATTAGTTTTGGTGGTGGATTCTTGTACAGCCGCTATTATGAGAGGCATGTTCTTGATTAACAAGTCAGTCTGGATCG
The DNA here is from genome assembly GCF_024679095.1 of Eriocheir sinensis. Taxonomy (NCBI): domain Eukaryota; kingdom Metazoa; phylum Arthropoda; class Malacostraca; order Decapoda; family Varunidae; genus Eriocheir; species Eriocheir sinensis. The sequence goes on from NW_026111824.1 coordinate 277,669, forward strand.
CTAACACCATCTCTAATCTGCCAATATGTTCAGCTTTCGATTCAGGACGCTGAGTTAACACAGTCGGATAGAAGATAACTTTCAATCCTGACATAGTGATATTGGTCTGAAAAGCAACATCAAACATAGGAGAGTTGGCTTGAGCTGACGGGAGCAACAATTTTTTGAGAATTGGATCAACGAAACACGTTCGCTCGTATCTGGAAGTTTCTTGTCTGTAGAGATTGACCAGAGTCACGAGTTCGGAGAATAGAGTCGACTGGGGTACAATCTTGCCTTTGTCCTTGTTAAACATGTTCACCTTATCGTTGATGAGTGACATCAAATCATCATAATCACTGCTGTCATCTGAAGGTTGAAAGGTTTCATTATTTTCACGATTAAATGTATTTTTTTTAATTTGCGAAGGGTTGTTCATAAAGAGGTAGTATGATCCACTTTCATCTTTCTGTTTCAGATCGTACTCTACGACGAATCTTCCGCTCCAGAGTCGGTTGTGTTGATTAGAGCTAGAAACAGTTTTGTTACCCAGAGACAGAGACAGAGGATGTTTATTGAAAGACATAATAGAGGGATCATATAACCGATTATCAACGGTAAATACCGTCTTCATACCTTCCTCATTATCAATCCGTAACTCAATATTGGAATCAGGAAAAGCTTGGTAACGCATGATGTAGGGCCGCACATCTTGGTTGGCGTGGATGCCTCCATTCATGTCATAGACATCGGCGTTAAACAACGCGTTGTGTAAGGATACTTTGTTTAGCAACATTGGATTCCATTGATGATACTGTGACGGAGGCAATTGTGTACTGTCTCTCTTGTCTTGCATATTTTCTTAAACGCTGCCACCGAACATTTCATCAGTACTTTATCTTCACTGCCTTTTCCAACGCTCATTATTTGAATGGGATCCATCATGTCAAAATTTGATTATCCGTTATCACATTTCATGTTAGTCGATATCTCTTCTTCTCTGGTTTCCTTCATGTAATTTAAGAGAGTGTCCTGCATACTGCTACTGCTGCTGCTGCTGCTGCTTTTTCTCCTGTGGTCGAGGACCTCATCCTCGTGTGTAATGGGATCAGACAGAGGGAAGATTTCATCGATGCATCTCACAATGGACGACATGGGTGCTTCATCACCCGCATTAGCTGTCAATCTAGCTTCTTTGAAACTTCGTCCTTCGTAACCGTACATAACCATAGGTTGGGCTCGGATTAAATTTTCACGAAGTGTGTACAGACCAATGCAAGAGTCGATAATTTCAATTTCGACGGGAATGAGGTCTTGACGGTAATTGTGCAGCATGATACCCTCATATGTTTTCTTGTAGTTGGTCTTCAAATAAGCCAAACATTTTTTCACGTTCTGAGAACCGGAGATAAAATATGAAAAGTCCATGTTAGTCCAGTGAACCTGATTAGTCGACGACTGGTTCAAGCGAACATCTGCACTAGCATGTAGAGCGCAACTTATAGTGTGATATATCCACAACACCACCTACCTCTGGCAGGGTAATTTCATCTCTGGCCTGCTCAGATGAACATGTGTAACATGCAAACAATTAATGATGATTTTTTCATGTATCTACTAGCAGATCATACAAATCATGATGATGTAATAACTGTTCCTCTATTATGAATTATAATCATGAATTTTTGTTTATATTTTTTATTTATCAAATTATTAGTTTTTACTTTTGACTAATATATATCCTGTTTTTTTTCTTCAGATTATCAAGACTAAGAAAATTACCCATGTAAAAAAAGTAGATCTTATGAAAATAATTGCAGAAACACCAAATTATCTGATCGATAAATCATTTCAAAATGTGAAAGATTTTTTGGAACATTTAAACCAAAATACCACATTCATCCAATCTTGTTATTTAGAACATTGTATTATCTGCAAGTCAATGTAGTGTTGTTGTGTTGTATTAATACTAAATTTTGGATAATAAAAATCTAATGTGATGATTTTTTTTTTAATACGTTCATCTACTTCCTAATTCGTGACATTACATTTCTCCCAAGACTCAACAATTATTTTTTTTCCTTTCGTATTTTCTTTTAGAAATAGTTTTAGCAATAGATGTTCTGTAATCCTTATCTCTCTTAATCACATTTCTCAGCGAAGGATTATACCCTAAAGCTTCGCTTAATATATTAGAACGAGCCACACGCCTCGTGTCGCTTTCGGAAGGTAAAATCGACAAAGCAGTTGTCTCCCAGTCACGTTGATGTGACGTACCGACAGGTTCGGTTACCTCATCTCTTTCATCGGCGACGCGGGGTGGGGGTCGTCTTGTGAGTCCCATGGGTATCGGACAGGTTATTTTCCTTGTTGTGCATTCATTGTCAACAGTGTATCCTACTGGTCCAAATCCGGACCCAACTTTACCTACATTTGTGTTGTGTAAGTGTGTGTGTGTGCGGGTGTGTGCGGGGTGGTGTACGAGAAGAGAGGGGATGGGGGTGGGGTGTTCGGCGGCGTTCGGCGGCGCGCGCCTCCTCGAAGATGATGAGCAAACTGACAGATGCCGCCTTTTGTTTACCATCCGTTTAAAAGAAGCGTGCAAGCTAATGTTTAATTTAGTAGGTTCCCAACCCGTACCAGATATTATTGTGTGTACATGACCCAATTATAGCGTCTGTTGGTCTCTCCCAAAGTTGTGCGTGCGTGATTACAAATATTTAAGCTTACATTACATTCTCGCATATGCATTAGCAAGAGTGCATGCACTTATTGTTGATCAGTGATTGTGATTATTATTTTTCTTTTTAATTTTTCAGACTTCAAAATGTGTGACGCAGCGAAAATTGTTTCCAGTCTTGGAACCGCATTTGCTTCTAAAAAACCGAAGAAGAAACCTCTGCGAAACATACTCGAAAAACAACTGGAGGAATACCAGCAGCAAATCTTATTATCAAGTGCCATAAATATCTCTGTTTTTAAAAAAAAACCCATATGTGACAGAGCCCTGTTCAAATATCTGTTGAATGTCACACCGATTTGCAAAGAGAAAAAAAATGCAGAGATGAAGAAATTGTTGACAAAGGCTATCCATAACAAGGCATACGCTGATACACCCAATGATCGCCTCTACTCCATGGGAGAATGCTACTACACATTGCTGAATTGCACAGACATGCGTAAGTTTTTAACATTTTTTTTTTGTTATTGATATGATTTTTTTTTTATTTACCTTGTTGATTTTTTTAAGATTTTAATTTTCTTAACCATTTTTTTTTTTTTCATTTCAGTCGATGCAGGTTCCAAAGAAGGTCTTAAAACATCCATGAAATCAGCACTGAATATAGAATGGCAAAAAATGCAAGTCCGCAACTGTCAACCAAGGTGATAGTATCATGAACTTCTGTCATAATGTGAATAACTTACTTAAAAGTTTTGATTTGCAAAATTGTGATTTTCGAAATCTGATCCTGAATACGTTCATACGCGAAGATTTCATCCCAGTTCACCGGTTTAATCAGACGATTTGTGAGATGACCTTTGAAACTCTGAAGTCTATTAATATCGATTTACAATTTTGTCAACTGCACGACATCCCAGACAACGTAAAGAACAAACGCCAAATGGCAGACATCGAAAGATCGAACACCTGCAGCAAATGTCAAATGTCATTGAGTGTTATCCGCGCCAAGGAGTGGCTGACCCGAAACATGGACGTCCCCAATCCTAAATTACGATCGCTCTTCATCCAACATGCCTTTACTGAAAATTGGACCCTAAACCAAGAGGCTATCCATGCGGCTATGCAGAAAGGAGTCAATGTTGTCATTCAAGAAGTTTTTTGTTCCATCATCAATTTCATGAAATACATGTCCATGATAAGCGAGTCTTCCTCCATGCTCCTGAAAAAGCCATGTCAGACAGTAAGAGGGAAAAACCAACAACAACAATTATTCTCCAAAGTGTTACATGAAGCGTTGTTACACTCGTACAATCTGGACATGCCCGTCAATGATTCAAAACCACCCCAAAGAAAGATCGAAGTAGTGGAAATATCAATTCCAGTACAGACCACTTCTAGAAAACGCTCCAAATTTTCGATGTCAGAAATTCGGTCCTCCCCTATGGTGATCACAGTACCTGCCAAAAATTTGATATTTAAAGATGAAGCAACAGCCTTAGGTGAAACACTTCGCAAGCAGTTCGAAGATACTCAGGGATCAAACACATTCACCAAAAAGGGTGACCGAAAGAGTAACACCTATCCCAACTTCACCAAAATGTATGTCGGTAACATCTACTCCCCTTGCGAATCACCTGTATGGTTCCATCATGTCAGTGGATCAGCTCTTCATCAATCATCAGTTTGATAAAGATATCATTGATGTCGACTCGAAATTGGTTATGGGACAAGTGTGTTTGTCAAGCACATGTGTGAGAATTCTCTTCAAGAGATTGCAAATTGAATTACATGGTTTGTTGGTACATTTGGTAAAATAAGCAAAGGTAGTGTAAAACATATACTGTGTGTTCTTTTTTTTGTTGATGTTTGAAATCAATTGGTAAAGTAATTTGGCATTATCCTGACAAAGATTTTGTTCGTCAGTAAATTCAATTTCTATAGGATGACGAGTCATTGATTTAGTCATCAATGGTGCGTTAGGATAACAACAATGAAATGTTTGAAGAATCATAGTTGGGGAGTCCGAGTTGCTTGCAAGTGATTGAAGGCATTCCACAGACGATACGAGACGAGATGTATCAACACGATCACCAACAGTATCAACAGCAGCAGCAATGGAACCATACTGGGTTGTCTGCGGTTGATGTTCGTCACCGTCATGATGAGAGAACGAAGTGTTAATGAAACTTGTAGATAGTAGTTTGTCGTATTGGGTACTGGTTCCAGCTTGAGGTTCTTCCGATGACAGCGTTCGATTGTTGTCGTCAAGAGAGGGAGATTGATTCGTGACCAACGAAGAAGTGGTATTGAAATTTGTAGCGGGTGCTTCGTTGTAACGTTCCTCCTTGTGTGTAGACGAGCGGACACTGCTAGCTTGAAATTCTTCTAGGAAAGAATGTGGTGGTGGCAGCGTCCGGTTGTTGTTACCAACAGACGTTGCCAATGTCTGTTGAAACAATAATTCATTATCTTGTATTTCTTCAAATGGTTCAACCTTACACTCATGTTCGCTTTTGACCTCAACCGTGGGTAAGATTCGCACAAGACCGTAGGCTCGCATGGAACATTCCGTGGGTTTGAAGTTGTACTTGTCAAACAAAATTGTGAAAGATGATACTCCTGTAAATATTTCTTCCAAGTGGTTTAAGATCGTTTGGGTATTAAAATGAAAACCTGCTGCGGCACATTCGAACTGCAGTCTCAAACCTAACCAGAAGTAACAGTGTTCCAATTTCAACAACAGAAAATTAAAAGCTTTGTACGATAACCAATCTCACGAACAGCAAAACGTAGATGACTTATTTATATCAGAAGATATACTAGTGCCTCTGCGCAAGCCAATGATGAATATTAACTTTAATCACCATGAAGAGGAAGAGATGTTCGGATCCATCAAAGATTTGTGGTTGTGTAATAGTGGTATTCATCCTATCGATCAAGCCGAACTCTTTAAAAAATTAACTTTCAGAAATTATAACAAGTTATGGTTGCTCATGTTTGCAAGGGCTATTGAAGTATTTCGAAAATGGTGTGTTCTGACACCTTCTTCTGTTGATCAGTCCTTCTTTTCTGTTAAGTTTAATCATACTGTGTCACAGATTCACGACTACAGTGCTCCAACTATGGTTCACCATGCTAAATTTGTTTCTGAGAAAATGATTTCAGAGTGTCTCCGCAATACGGTACCTCTCATTCATCTCCGGAACATGCATATTGACATTGCCAAACACCACCATCAACAAGGTGGAGGCGGCGGCGGCTTAGAAAATCTTAACGTGTTGAGCGTTGTCAACCCTGAGCTGATCGACAAGGCAATTCTGAGTCGAGAGTTTCTGACCAGTGAATATGATGAGACTGGGTCTTTCACGACAAGTAAGTTCACCAACGGAGCAACGTTTAGCTTCACACCCGGTACAAGCATGGACCTCAGCGATTACCAAACGGATGATGGGTGTGTGACTGTGGACACAGACTATACCGGCCGAGAAGAAGTGTTAGAATTGGATTCAATCAACACGTGTTATGATGAACTGATACATGCATTAAAGTATGGTGTTTTCGACAGTGTGGTTTCCGATGAAGGTTGTGAAAGATCAATAAGATTATATGATAATGATTTAGTCATGAAAACTAGTGGTGATTCTATTCACGTTGTATCCAACAATAAAGGTAGCGAGAACACTATGAAGAACGCTAGAAGCATCTCTCAATGATCACAACCACTGTACTACCATTCTCCATTCCGTATACGGCACTCTCACCTCCGCTTACTCTCCGTCAACGACAATTACAATGCCCGTCATATCCTCATGAACATGCAACATGTGCAACGGACCTCCTCCTCTTCCTCCTCATCTGATGAAGGAACGGTGACGACGACAGGACCGTCACCACCGCCTTTTCGAAAAAAGTCAATGAATATTCTCTGAGATACCACATGGGTCTGGGAAGAGGTTACGTTATCTATGACGACGAATTCACAGAATGTAAAACCAATCTTATCTTGTCACTCTCAAGTATTGTTTGAATGTACTGAAAGATAATCTTCCGTATAATATTCTGTTGACCGATTGGACATCGATTGTGTTTGCTTCTAAGATGGAAAAACAACAACAAGTAGACAAAAAGAAATCGCCTTATTCCTACTTGCATGTGTTCACCGAAAAAGAAAGAGAGAGCAAGAATGTCTCCAATGTCGTGCCGTACCTGGCTAACCCGGTCGTCTCTATGAAATGGTTCCTCATGCGAGCCCATCATCTACGATTGTCATGTACCAACACCGGCGTTGCCTGTCTGTCCAAGTTCATGAGTGCACGCTTCCACAGGCAGCTTAACAACCATCGTTCTTCCAATAATCTGTTAAGTGTTTTTAAAATAGTGAATTCCAAAACATCGTGTATAAGCGTCGATAACAACAGATTTTTTCTTATCGACGGTAATTTTCTGTTGGGTGGCAGATTAGAAAATATCAATCTTAAATCAGACATGTATGTCAGGTGTAAGATTCAAACTGAAAAACAGATCGTCCTCGAATCGATGTTCGATCCTAACACAAAATCGGCTTTCTTGAGTATGTGCATTGAAGGCACCGCTGAGACACGTGGACTCATGATGGCTGAACACATTTCGAGATTGGTGAACTACTCTTCCAATGATATAAATCTATGGTATCAACCTGATCATTAACTTCAGAATGGGGTGGGGTCCGGATCTACGTAGGGTAATGTACATTAGGTAGGTCCAGATCTACATAGGGGAATGTACATTAGGTATCTCTAGAGTGGGGTTCGGATCTACACAGAGAAATTTATATTAGGTATGTTGACAATAAAATTTTAAAAAAGAATAACTTAAAAAAAAAATATGACTACTTTACTTTCTCATCCTGAAGGCACACCAATAAAATAGATGAAAGATTAAATCCATATTTCTTTATTTTCTTTTTAGAGTTAATGAATGTGACGAGTGACGTACAAATGGTTCATTACGATAATATGTTTGCTGATCAAAGTTTCGTTCTTAATTCTAGCAAAGTAAGTTACTTTTGACTCTCCAGCGACGACGACAGTGGAAGACAATGATGAGTTATTGTCCAAACTATTGGCTGGAGATATAACTGAATTTATTCCAACAGTGCTGACGTTCAAGTCAGTGTATCCACCTGAAAAGTGAAGATCGTGTTTGGTTCTGTTGTAAATCTTGACCATGCACAATTCTTGAGGTAGAGTGTCAGCATATACGGGTGTCACAGGCACAAATTGGAATACAACATCTGATTTATTAGCTTCGACTTCAGCATCTGTTGACAGGATGGCGATTTCACCCAATGGAGAAGCAAATACATCCTTGACGACAACTGGTGCCTTAGCATTGAAGGAGACGGACACGGGAACCCCGATGGGTGAAGTATCAATGTGTGGTTTCTTGATGTATGTCTGCCTCGTTGCCATGCCGGACACCAACATGACCGAAACAACAATTACTAGCAATGCGAGTACCAACATAGTTACAGTATTCATATTCATAAAATCCATGATTGGTTATATTTCTCAGATGTTCAGCGCGTGATTTTAACATGAACCGTTCACAGTTTCAGACGATGTAACTGACGGACGTCTTTAAATTTTGTCGTATGACGTCAACTGAAAATACGACAAATTTGTATACGATTGTTTATTTAAATCACTTAGGTAAGATTTACTGAGAAGTATTAAATCTGTGGGATCACCACCTAGTGGATTGATAGTGTCAAGGGTTGCAGTTATATCCTTTGTGGCCACGGAAACGGGTTGACTATCGGAAGCTACTAGCGGTTCTGATTTCAATGAACCTTTCAATTTACTTTTAACAGCGCTCATTTCTTCGGCATATTTTTCGATAGTGTTGACAAAACTATCTTTGAATGATTTGTAATATTTTAGGTCTTTAAAACTATCACTACTATATCTCTCATCTTGTTTCAATATTAGATTCAACGGAACTGGAAAGGAGGGTAGAAACGAATCGTCCATTACGTTGGGACGGACACGCACAGCGTTGCGTAAGGCCCACACTCCCAAAGAACATATTGTGTCTCTGTCTCTCGAAGCCAGACGTTCTTCTTCTTCATTGTTGTTGTTCGGTCTAGTGGAATATACAATTTTGGAAGATACAGTCCAAGTCTGTAACAGACGCATTATATCTTTATCTTCGATAGGGAGATCATTCAACTGTATGCTGTATCACCGACAGTCCCAGAACCTCACTAGCGTAACGCATCGCGTTGTCTGAGAGGTGATGACTGTTTAGATTGTAACTTACAACGCACCAAATATCGCTGTTGTCTTGTCTCTTTGACGGTTTGACATGATTGCTGACCACTTCGGATTTCAATTCTAACTTTCGGAACAACGTGTGTAATACAAAGGGAAGTATTTCAATTTCTGGAAATCTACATTTATTTTTTTTGGCAATTACATCGATGTTAAATACGACCAACAGGTGATTCCATCTTCGGTGTGGAGGTACGTATGAGTGAGCACCGAACACGCTTGCGCTTCCAGATGTTGACGCTGACGCCGACGCCGCCGCCGCCGCTCTTGCGATCGGAGGGATACAAGCTTGGCGATTCAGGAAATCAATGTAACGGGCTTCCACTAGACTTTGTATGTACCTGTTGGATGCATCATCATCATAATGCGGCGGTGGCGGGTATTGGATTGGACTGGATGATAAATTTTTGGTCGCCGTCGCGTGGCTTTGGCAGTCGCAACAATAACAGCAGTCTTCTTCTTTTTCCTTTTGTTCATTCTTAGTTTGACCACACGCACCATAATAACGATTCTCCAACTTGAGAATTGAATTCAATTTGATTAGCTGATTGTATTTCAAAGTATCAAGTTGTAAATATTATATTACCTCTTCTTTTGAAAATTGGCGTTGGTGTATCCTATCATTCTTGAGTCGGTCATTGACTAAAGTCGTGATGACATCCAATGCCTCATTATTGTACATCATTATCATCTGCTGCTTTGGCTGCGAATAAGATTAATAAACGCTTGAAGTGTTTGACACAGTCTGCAAAAGGTCTTAGTTGATTTGAAGTATCTTTGCGAATGATGTTAAGGTAACGTCCTACTCTTTCCGATGAAGATAAACTAGGCCACTGCTCTTCATCTACTTGCATTGCAAAATGATCTTCTATGATCTTTGAATTGCGAAGTAAAGGATCAGTGTCTTGAAACCATTTTGATGTATCCAACAGTTCAGGAGAATGTATACTATACGGTATTTCTCCCATGGAGATTATACTGTTTAAACTCTTTTCTTTAGACATCTTAAAAATGACGGAACCTAAATTTAAATTCCACCACATGACTACTTGAGACATGCCACTTATAATATCAGGAAACTCATGATGTGGTTGTGGTAACGTTAATTCCTCATCATCATCGTCGTCGTCGTCATCATCATCATTGTTGTTATTGTTGTTATTATTAAGATTGGTGTTGTCGTGGTTATTACCAATTACTCGCTGAGACACTCGCGACCACAACCGATAGGCTACCATCCTATTGGCATCAGCAGTTAACCCTGCACCATCAACTGTAGCTTTGACTGTTTTTTTAGCATTGTTATGATTGTACGACCCCTGATACCCGACCTCTTCGATGACGAATATTTGTTTCTTGCCAGCCACATAAGCCAATTTAGCATCAGATGAAGAACAATCACCCTTTCAAACCAGCGCTTCTGCACCCATGTCGGTGTAGGAATCCCACCAAGTATGTTTGGCGATGTTGACAACAGATGATTTTAAGTTGTTTCCTAAACCAACTAAAACAACGACAGTTTTTGGAGTCATGTTTAACCCAATAGATGTTATGGTTTGGACCAGGTGATGAGCCATTTCTCCGTCGCCAGTGCACATATTGTTGATGAAACCCATGAAGTTCATCATGTATCTCAGAAAATACAGACTGTGAAGTCTAGGTAGCCCTGTTTTTTGATCAACTACTTCTCTGTAACATTTTTGAACTGCTTTAGCAACATGTTTATCTACTTTACTTTTGTTGTTAAGATTTTTGGAGAGATCGAGTGCAAGAGCGTAGAAGATCTCCAGCGAGACGGCGTTCTCGTCGTCCACACAGTAACACACAGGTGCCATTAAGGCCGACGTTACTACGTCAACTTGTTGTCGCTTCTTCGGTGGTGGACCAATCCTGTCTTCTTCCTCCTCGTTAACACACATTGACCAGAAATTCTGTTCGTTGATATCATTGGAAGAGTAGTTCACCAATCTCGAAATGTGTTCAGCCATCATGAGTCCACGTGTCTCAGCGGGGCCTTCAATGCACATACTCAAGAAAGCCGATTTTGTGTTAGGATCGAACATCGATTCGAGGACGATCTGTTTTTCAGTTGTTAATTTACCTGCCTCCTTAAAATTATATTTTTCTGTCAGCACTAGAAATCATATTTTTAGTTTCATTAATAAAAGTTTTATCATTTCTTCGAATGTGTTCCATTGTGACATATTTCCATCCAATAGGGTACTTCCTGTGTTAGGTAAGAACGGAATAAATAAAGTTTTATTTGGATGTAATTGTGATAACGGGATACAAGGATAATAAAAAAGGAAGGAATATTGGATATATATACAAAAAATTTAATCAATGATTTTATTATTCTATAATATAGGGATGGGGGTTCACTTTGTACACTCTTGATGAGTTTCATCCAATGTGGAAAGTAGTAAATGCCCATTTTATTAGGTATCTTCATCTTAATAAATCTAAAACCTAAAAATTCGGTGGTTATATTTGTACTCATGTTTTCTAATAGAAAACATGTCCACCTAAGCAAGGTAAACTGGAAGCTCATCATCAAACTCACTCTTTCTCTCTCTTATCTAATAACATAGTTGTACATTGCTTAAACCTAAGACAAATGAAGGACCTTTTGATATGTGTCAAAAATAGACTTGGTCCTTTTGATTATAATTTGTACATATTGAAATGCCTTTGGCAGACTTAGGTTATTGATATACATAGATACAAAGGTCCCTTTGATTATAATTTGTACATATTGAAATGCCTCTGGCAGACTTAGGTTATTGATATACATGGATAATTTGTACATATTGAAATGTCTTTGGCAGACATAGGTTGTTGATGTACATGGATACAAAATATATGATATTGGGTTTACAATAATTTTTTTATTAACATATCAATCTCAGACACTTGCTCATTGTGCTGCTGCTGCTGCTGTTGTATGTAAGGTTCAGTAGGGTAAGGTGGTGCGAATGAGGGTGGGGGTGGTTCAGTAGCAATCAGCATCACCGGTGGGGACGTCGTTGATGACGCAGCAGCAGTAGTGGTGGCAGTAGGGAAGTGGTGGGAGTGTGTCATGTTCATGTTGTTGTGGGTAGGAGGAGACATCTGCTGCTGCATCAGTATGGTTGGGGGTGGGTGTGTGTAAGGAGGAGATGGTTGGGTATAAGGTGATTGTTGTTGAGTGTTGAAAGGTGAATGAGATTGTTGTTGTTGAGCAGCAGCAGTAGTAGAAAAAGGTGAATGGGACTGTTGTTGATGAGCAATAGCAATAGAAGGGGAATGAGACTGCTGTTGTGTATTATTGAAAGTTGAATAAGAACGGGGTGAGTTTTGTTGAAGAGGAGGAGGATGAGAAGAAACAGATTGTTGATGAATAAATCCTATTTGTTGTTGAACTGGAATATAATAAACCTGTTTTGAAATATTGTTCAAGTGTGTGTAATCAGGGGATGATCCACCACCACTAAATCTAGTGTAAGATGATGAAGAGGCATCTGATGAATTGTAAGGAGAAACCTGCACGGATTGGATGGGTTGAGACGTACTACAACCACTCCAATTTCCGCCAACGCCGCCGCTGCTGGATGCTGCAGAGGAAGGCGATGGCTGCTGGTGAATGATGTTGTTGTCATTTGTGTTCGGTGAATCTACAATAAAGTTTTGCGCCACTGCTGTGTTCGGTGAACCGAATATTAATTCTTGCGCTGCCGCTAATGGGTCGATGTTAGGTTTAGTATTATATGTCGATGAGGGTGGAACAACAGACGCTGCTATGGGTGAGAGTGAATGATGAGAGAAAAGTTGTTGGTCTTCTTCCTCCATCACTTCATCATTTCTGAATGAGATAGTTTTTGGAGTATGATTCTCGACTGGCATAGGTGTGTTCAATTCACAATCGTAAGCGTCGTAAACGGGTGATGACTGTCTGGGTATGATGCCAATTGGAGTACCCGGTCCCGGTGTGTTGAAACAAACAGAATATATTTCATTCTGCTGTAATGATGATCTTTTGAAGAAATGTGGCTGTGGTGGTGTTTCAATAGTTTCAAAATCATTGTGTTGGCTGTTTATTAACTGTAGATTTTTAACAGCTTGTTCTTGCTCTCTTCGTTGTTCATTTTGGCGTTCTTCTTCATCTTGTCTCTTTTGCTGCTCTAGTCTCTTTTGTTGCTCTAGTTCATCTCGTCTCTTTTGTTGCTCTAGTTCATCTTGTTTCTTTTGTTGCTTATATTCATCTTGTTTCTTTTGTTGCTCTAACTCTCGTCTCTTTTGTTCCTCTAGTTCATCTCGTTTCTTTTGTTGCTCTAGTTCATCTCGTTTCTTTTGTTGCTCTAGTTCATCTCGTTTCTTTTGTTGCTCTAGTTCATCTTGTTTCTTTTGTTGCTTTAATTCATCTTGTTTCTTTTGTTGCTCTAACTCTCGTCTCTTTTGTTGCTCTAGTTCATCTCGTTTCTTTTGTTGCTCTAGTTCATCTCGTTTCTTTTCTTGCTCTAGTTCATCTCGTTTCTTTTGTTGCTCTAGTTCATCTCGTTTCTTTTGTTGCTCTAGTTCATCTCGTTTATTTTGTTGCTCTAGTTCATCTAATTTTTTTTTTTTTTTGTTGCTCTAGTTCATCTCGTTTCTTTTGTTGCTCTAGTTCCTCTAACTTTTTTTTTTGTTGTGCTTGTTCCTCTAACTTTTGACGCTCTTGTTCCTCTAACTTTTGACGCTCTTGTTCCTCAAATTTTTGACGCTCTAACTCTTGTCTGGGGGTAATTACCCCCATGGGGGTAATGAAGCCGTTTCTGAGGGGTAATGAGGTATTTCTTAAATTAAAAATACTTTAGAGTAAAATTCAGTAAATTGATAAATAATAATAAAGTAGAAGTGCAGTTTTTTTTAACAAAACTGCATACCCAATCCTGCGAATGCATATAATTTTTTTGGGGGGGGCGTAAACCCCCTTTAAAATATTCGTATTCTAATGAAATTTCGCCCATATGTTCCCTCCGGTTAGTAAAGCATTATGTAAGAAATTTCATTAGAATACGATAATTTTTTCCCTTTCTCAATTTTTGGGGGGGTTAATTCCCCACTCCGTAAACCCCCTTTAATATTGAGGTATCAAAAAACTTTATAGCCCACGACACTCACATACCCCAAATTGACAAAATGTGTGAAGTTTCATTGATATCCATCAAGAACTCTAGGAGGAGATGCGTGGCGGACAAGAACTCGAGGACAGACGGACAGACGGACAGACAGACAGACGGACAGACGGACAGACGGACAGACAGACGGACGGACATCCGGCACCCACTATGATCGGGCCGAAACGTCAAAATCGAAACCTAATCCTGCTCTCGCAGGATTGATAAAAACATGTAAATTAAAGAATTATTTAATGACTAACTAATATCAAACATATGCATTTTATGCAAGTTATACCAAAAATAAAATTGTTTTCTTCAATAAAAGGCTGAAAGAAAATGGGAGTACCATGAGTTTTTGTGATGTAACCGAGCAAAACAGAGTGCAGAAGGTAAAGAGTTTGGGTGTTGCTAAGTTGTCAGTGTTTCCAGTGAATTTTCTACGGTTGATGGGGTAAGTTTGCTTCTTGATTTCATTTTGACTACTTTATTAAGGTGTAAGACGGGCATGTGCTGGAGGAGAACAGATGAATGGTAGACTCAGTAGGGTAGGAGGAGGTGAAGGGCTTTTAACCCTTATACCCCGCTGGGCACTATCGTGGCTTTTATGGTAGGCCCCGTCACGCCACGATCGTGGCGCTCTTCAAATGTCGCGCTTATTTTATGCCGCCGAGTTTGTTTATGTTTGAGGCTAGTGTTTATATATCAAGGCCTGTCATTGGCCCATTGTTTTCAAGATGGTGGATGCCTGGCCAGTCACGTATGAGCTTTCACAAGGATATTGTTTATGTTGTTGTGTGGCTCGGGACTGGACTGTGGTGAGTACACCATCGTGACGCTGCTGTATTTTATCATTTTTTACCCATTTCTAGGCAAGATAGAAGATGTATATGTGTGTTGGGGGGTAAATAATTGTTTCAGGAACGTAATATAATGCATGACATTACTGAGAATTGTTATTTTTTTCTTTTTATCGAAGTGTGCATGGTGGTACACCATGGCGTCTGATGACGAGGTGGTGGTCCTGGAAGTATCAGACCTTGAGGAACTTTGTTTTATATTTTTTCATGCACAAATACTGAACACTTAAGTAAACAAGGAAACACTTTTTACAAGTTGATACCCGTTTTTTATGTACACAAGCTAAAACCGCTTTCTGATTTTATCACGGGGTATAAGGGTTAATGTTTTACTACTTGCATGTCTATGGTTAAGGGAGGTTAATTAACAAGCTTTTATTTACTTATATTGAATAGAAAGGGCCTGATGCACGCTACAGCTCTTACTTATCAGTTCCAGAGAGAGAGAGAGAGAGAGAGAGAGAGAGAGAGAGAGAGAGAGAGAGAGAGAGAGAGAGAGAGAGAGAGAGAGAGAGAGAGAGAGAGAGAGAGAGAGAGAGAGAGAGAGAGAGAGGTGTCACGCACACAAAGAAAGTGATTGTAAACGTGTCTAATTATTGGCGTAGTGTACTGTACAATCAACAATATTAAGTAGGTACATAATTTTTTCAGGATTGAGGGAACGAGTCCATGATGGCAACGAGCAAGAAACGCACGTACAATAAAGCCTTCCTCCAGTGGGGATTTACCAGCATATCTGATAAATCAGTGTGTAATTTGCATGAAGGTTTTGACAGCAGAAAGTATGAAGCTAAGTAAGCTAAAGGACCACTTCCTGCGATGTCATGGTGAATTAAAAGAGAAGGATGTTGCTTATTTTGAAAGAAAAGAGCGTAGCTTAAAGTCAACAAGAATTGATTCCGGTGGTCATAATGCACAGCAAAACGAATCTGTTATTCAAGCTTCTTATGCAGTTTCTCTGTACATTGTCAGAAATAAAAAAGCTCACACTATTGGCGAGGACCTGGTTAAACCCTGCTTGATTGAAGCTACAAGGCTTGTGCTTGGCGAGCAACAGGCAAAAAAAATGAAACAGATTCCGCTCTCTAATGACACAGTAAAACGGCGCATCCTGGATATGAGTAATGACATTCTTGAGCAGGTAACAACTGAATTGAAGAGCAGCTCTTCCTATGCTATTCAACTTGACGAGTCAACTGACGTATCTTCATGTTCACAACTGCTTGTTTATGTACGGTACATGAAAGGGCATTCAGTTAAAGAGGAATACTTGTTCTCAGAACCTCTTGCTACAACCACACGTGGTAAAGATGTGTTTGATATAGTTAACAAGTTTTTTGGAGATAAGGGTATTGACTGGACAAAACTAGTTGGGATTTGCACTGACGGAGCACCTTCAATGACAGGTGTCCATTCAGGGTTTCAAGCGTGTGTGAGAAATATTGCTCCACATGTTCAGTTCACACACTGTATGATCCATCGCCATGTATTAGCTATGAAAACTCTCCCTGATGATCTTGCAGATGTACTGTCAAATGTTGTTAAAATAGTTAATCATATCAGAGGGAGTGCTGTGAACTCGAGAATATTCAAAGTTTTATGTCAGGAAATGGGTGCATGCCACACAGCGCTTTTATTTCACACCGAAGTTAGATGGCTATCTAAGGGTAAGGTTTTGCATCGTGTTCTTGAGTTAAAAGAGGAAATAGCTGCTTTCCTTGAGAGGAAAAAAACTGCCAAAGAAGTAAATCTACTTGAGAAAATGAAGAGTGAAGAGTTCATGTTGAAGGTTGCATACCTTGCAGATTTCTTTGGAGATGTAAACTCCCTGAACTTATCACTTCAGGGAAATGATGTAAATGTTTTAAGTACCCAAGATAAAGTTGCTGCTTTTCAAAGAAAAATTCAGCTTTATCAGCGTCGTGTTCATGCTGGTGACACAGCAGTCTTTTCAGAACTAACAACACTACTAACCAGTACTGAAGAAGACTGTTCATTTGTTGATCTTATTGAAGAGCACCTTCGTGTTATGACTGAAACAATCAGTAGTTACTTTCCTGACCTTGATAAGCGAGGCAAGAGAGCTTGGGTAACTAAACCATTTACTGTGGATGAAGAAATTATTGAGGACAGTGACATAGCAGCAAAGCTTGAATTTCTTGCATTAAGAGAGGATAAATCCCTGGAAGTAGATTATCAAAATGAAGAGTTGATTACTTTCTGGGCCAAACAGGAGAAGGAATATCCCATTCTCTCTGAGAGCTCTAAATGTGCTCATCCCTTTTGCCACAACTTACCGCTGTGAGGCAGGTTTCTCAGCTTTAGTTTCAATTAAAACCAAAGCTAGGAACCAGCTGAAAGACACAGATGCTGATATGCGATGTGCACTGTCCTCTACAGACCCTTGCATTGATAGATTAGTAAAGAGAAAACAATCCCATGTTTCCCATTAATAACACAACAATAATGTTTTTATTTTCTCAGTTGAGAATGAAATAATGCATTAATATTTTTTTTCACAAAAGAAAAATATTTTATTTTTTTGTCAAACATGTATCTCTCAACTTTTCATTTATTAAGGAAGTTACATTTTTTACAACTTAGTTATAAAATATATTAAAATCTATTAAAAACTAGGATTCCATTATTTTTTCTGATTAATGTAGCAATAAAATTTATTATATTTATCTTAATCACCAAAAAAAAGGTTTCATTCCAATTAGCTATAAATTTAAAGTAAAAACGCTTTAATTTTATCTCTTATCAAAGGAAATAATGCCTAAATTTCTTATTCTGTATTAAATACTGATTTTCTAATAAAAAAATGCATTAACATGAGTAAATAATTAAATATTATATTTTCCTTTCCTATAATTTCATGTAAAATAATTGTAAATGAACAGGAATGGGGGCTAGGGGTAATTGTCCTCTACCTCTGCGCTGTCAGGGGTAACAATGTCAGAAAGTTTGAGAACCACTGCTCTAACTCTTGTCTCTTTTGTCTCTCTTGTTGTGCTTGTTCCTCTAACTTTTGTTGCTCTTGTTCCTCTAACTTTTGTAAGAAATTCTGAGTTAAGTAACACATGTATGTAAATAGGGTTTAGCTAAAGTAGGGTCCAATATTTTAAATATATTTTTCGAAACGTTTTTAAAGTGTTATATAATAAATGTGTTTGAACAAAGTTAAACGGAAAAGAAACTTGCACATAGTTTGTGCAAGAAACTGGGATCAGGATATGCAAAGAGTTTGTCACAGGCAGGATCTACACACAGTTTAACCGGAGAAGAAACTGGGGTCAGGATTTGCACAGAGTTTGTCAGTTGGGTTCAATATTTGCACAGTTTAACTAGTCCCTGTTAAATTTGTTTCATAACACACATGTATATAATTATGATATTTTTAGTTAATAAAAAAGTATACTGTTGTTCTGCATCTCAATTCTTCTTCAACTATATCTAGACAATACTGACAGCAAGGAATAATGGTGACTTAAGATCTTCATCAAAGTTTGTAGAAATAAGTCAGTATCGTACAGAAACACATTCAGTATAGACGACATTTACTTATCACGTTCTTAACCTTCTAAGAAGGCTCGGGTGAATATGTGTTTTAGTCTTGAAGCGACATTCAGATCAATTGTAAATTATACATTACATGTAGCGTGTCCACACTGAGATCTTTCAAATCAACTGCAAGAACTAAAAAGTTAATTCGAACTACAACTACAAGTCACGGACACACTTTTGACATTTAATTTACTTAATTGGGTGTTAACGAATCGGAAGCTTCGAAAGACACAAAGACTTTTCTGAAGAGTAGATGTCGCTGCAGCAACTATTAATGGTTTTGTATCTTAGAGACGTGTGTTCCTTTCTCTGTTTTCAAAACAACCACCCTCAACTTCATCGATACCGATGTTCAATTTTCCTTCGCCATCACAGTACATGTGAACACTGCATGTAGAACAATGATAAATACATTTTGTGTGAACAAGAACATCGGTTTAAATGTTTTATTTTTGTAGGGTCAATATCATCCGAACTGTCACCAGGAGTAAAAATAGCTGTTTGACTTTCCTTTCCAATAACAGTCTATTTTTCTACCGTCGTGGGTTTGATCTCCGACATCATTTTCTTCAACACTCGTATGACTCTTACCGATAAACCATTGGGAGTGTTTCCCATAATCGTCAAAACAATGTTTTTTGGAATTCTAGCAGGACAGAAATTTGTTGTCGTCATAATTGATATCCATCAAAGATAGAGCCACGTTCTGCTAATAACTGTTGGTCTTCAACACAGGCTGATGATTTGACTTCAGCGATTCTCCGAATGAATTTACCGTAGGAACCGATCATGTAAGATATGTTGTTTAATTTCTTTTCAATGTACGTTGTAATGCTTTGGCTATTAAGTATAAAATTATCTAGACGAATTAGTTTGTCTTGACACTCGCCCAAGATTTTGTTAGTTCTTATCTTGGTTTTAACGAGACGTCTGGTGAAAATCAGCGGTGTAAAATTGGTTTGGTTGTCGTTTCTCAGTTTTCCGCTTGACTTGATATCAAACCATGAGAATATGGAAGGTGGATGAGTATGGTTAAACAACAGACCCATGTTAGTATTGTTTATCATCGGTTTAACTTCTACATTAATTGTATCTCGTGAGAGTTTACTAATGTGAATGTAACCTTCCGAGAGTCGTATATCTTCATCCGTTAGATTTCCTACACCCTCTGTTGTTACAGATCCTGAACTCTTTAAAACCACTCTTGATTCTAAAATAGGAAATAGGAAATGAACGATTGACTTAACACTCAATTCCATAAGTTCAGTCATATTGTTAATCTTTTGATTTAAGATGTGCCATCCATCCCCTAAAGGATCGTTAATTATTAATGCAACCATCGGATGCATAGCGTCAGGATAATATTTTTCTGCTATGTAGACATACTGATGAAGAGGAGCATACACCAAACGTCCACTAGTGCCATATAATAATTGAATAGCCAAGCCACACAGGAGGCTGATGGCGGTAATGAAAATATCACTCCTGCGAGAGTCGACCTCGTCGTAGTAATCCAACAGGCTGTATATGCGATCGTACCCATCGTACTTCAGGGCAGGAGTGGGTATCAGGGTCCACACATCAACTCATCTCTTAAATCTGTTTCGACAATTGTCACGCAGATGAGTCTGGATCTCGAGTGTATGTTGTGTGTTGTGCACAATGTGACGTTACCTGCATCGCATTCGCTTGAGTCGAGTCTGAATGTGTGTCTTTGTCTTTCTCTCATCTTTATTACGCATGTGAGAGAGTATACGTAACTTTGAATCTCTGGTGTGTGTACTCGCTTGAATGTCGACTAAACTCTATTGAGGTGAATGTGTGTCTTTGTCTTACGGAGTGTTCAATTCTGATTTTGTAAGTCTAATGTTTGAGTTAAAGTCTTACTGCTACAAATTCAGAATTGGACACTCCATAAGATAAAAACACACATTCACTTCAATAGGGTTAAGTCGACATTCGCATTGAGTTGAGTCTGCGTGTCACCTGTAGCGGTTAACTTTAAAAAAAAAAAATATTCTTAACTTTCTCTCATCTTTATTACGCATGTGAGAGAGTATACGTAACTTTGAATCTCTTGGCAATGTCGACTAAACTCTATTGAGGTGAATAAGTGTCTTTGTCTTACGAGTGTTCAATTCTGATTTTGTAAGTCTAATGTTTGAGTTAAAGTCTTACCAAATTCAAATTCAGGGTGGACACTCCGTAAGATAAAAACACACATTCACTTCAATAGAGTTAAGTCGACATTGAGTTGAGTCTGCGTGTCACCTGTAGCGGTTAACATTTAAAAAAAAAATTATTCTTAACTTTCTCTCATCACCTGTAGCAGATAACATCGAATAAAAAAATGAATCGTATCACATTGCTCTTGTTCGATGTCACATCTGGAATATCAGATTTAGCGGCTTGATATCTGTCTAATAAATAAACTTCGTTAACTCCGTCATTCGGAGACCACCTCTGCTTCCTAAAGAATCTTTCAAAATCATCATTAGATTCAGACGCTTGAATCATAAGATCCAATAGCACGCGAATGATGTGTCTCTCAACAGTGTTATCGGCTGAAGCTCGTAGTGTTCGATCGATGAACGATGTGACATCTTTATAATTTTTACCCTTCACTAACGCTCGTATCGTGCGACTTATCACCGACCCATTATTCCTTGCGTCAACGTCTTTAATACTAGTGGTGGTGGTGGTATCATCATCATTATTAGCATCATCATCGTCGTCATTCTCCTCCTCCTCCTCCTCCTCTTCGGAAGTTGAAGAGTCATCATGCCGGCGTCGCCGCCGCTGGTGTTCTTCGTCTCCGAATCCTCCTACCTCTTTTTTCTTGGTGTAATTCCACCATCGATTTTTTAACGAGTCAGCTGCCTGCGAAGCAGATTACCACCCACCAGTGGGAGAGAGACAATGTATCATGAAGTAATAAGCGCTCTGGAACATACCCGTTGTGAAAAACGACATTTTTTCAAGTGATAAAATAGAATGGAGATAGCGAGTCAACATTAGCAGGTTGTCCGTGACTTATTGGTAAGTTAGAGACATCAACGGAATTGGGAAGATAGAAGATATCATCTGCTTGTTCGTCTCGGATGGGCATGTTCATCGTTTTGTGTTCAACGATAGATTTTAAAGCTTTGATTAATTCTCGACGCTGAGATTCAATGGTTTGATTTTTGTTATGTCCTTCTCCTTTCTTATTGCTCTTCTTCTCAAACTCCATATGGGTCAGCGAGTTCGCAGACGCTTCATCTCTAATTAATTTTTAGTGGTAATAGAACCATACACGAAGATGATCTTAACCAATGTCTATCTTCTCTGTACACCAAAATGTCTGTCGATAAGTTACAACGTCAAACTAAATTTGAAAAAGATTCACTTTTAACCTTATCTAATGACGAATGGAAATTATGTCGAAAGAAATATTAGATAAGTGTTTATTCTTCACTGGATCAACCGGATCTAACAACGGAACTAATGATGATCCTTTGTATCAATTCCATTTAAAAGGTAACAAGAAAATGTTTGTTAATTCATTATCTGATGCTAAACACATCATTTCTGAGTTAGAAAAGCAAATCGACAAGACCATCGAATACAAGCAATTGTTAGCTTCGGAGGTGTGTGATGGAGTGACTCCTGACTTAAACAATCATAATGATCTTTTGGCTTTAACAGAACGCGGTTTAAGAATTTTCCAGTTCGACCGCATGATCAAATATTTGATTGGTCAATTTTCATTTTTCAAAAAGCTAACTGCTAGATACCTGTGTGAGTGAGATCTAATAAATGGATTATCATACCAATGTCTAATAAATATATAACACTATCTCTTATAAATGGATGGATTATCTTAACAATGTTTCTAATGAATGGATTCTTGTAACAATGTCTCTAATAAATGGAATAACCTAACAATGTTTCATTTCAAAAAATATTTGAGTTTGAATTATTTTTTGGAATCATCCACTTTGGAGTGTTAACAGAATCGGAGTCTCCGGAAAACTAAAACACACATTCACTTCGATTGAGATCTCTAACATTGCAGCATTAAAAGAGGACTTAAGACTCTGAGATGGGCACTGTTGTGCTATGAGTTCGCTGTGAATAACGGGGAAGAATTGTTCGTCCGTAACACTGGGATCTTGTTGCCCGCATAAGTTGAGGTACAAGATAATAAACAGATCCATTACTTTGGCGCAGTAACTCATATTTCTCATATCGTCCAAACCCATTATTGCTTGTTGTTGCATCCTTCCATTCGATTTTAATAAACCTGTTAGAATAGTCATTATTGTATCATTAATAGATCCCATGTCGTTATTTTTAGAAATGTTATGATTAAAGTCCCATCTATTCAACGCTCCGTTTAAACTGTCAATACATTTTAAGATATTTTGACCGTAAGTCGAGGAAGTAGAACAGGATTCAGTTACAGCGAGACATGAAGACGACGACGACGACGACTCATTAATCTTTTCAGCTGTTGTGGTGTCCGAGGCAACCGACGGTGATACTTTCGACTTATTAAAAAACAGGATAGCTTCCGCCACAGCCTCGTCATCTATGTTACTAATCAAAGAACGTACGGAAGGAGAATCCACCTCGCTCTTCTTACAACTCAGGGGAGAGGGTTGAGTGTTTCGTAACATATCCACAACATCTATGTCCCCAATTTAAAATTTTGTGGTTTGTTGTTCTTCTTTGGATTCTGTGATGGGTAATTCTCGTGAACTGGAACATGCTTCCTCGGTTTTTGGATTTCTTGTAATCCCAAAAACATTTTCAACTCACGCTCTAACCTGTAATGAATTGTTAAGTGGAATCCCACCCAAAGTATGTTCGAAAAATAGATGTGTTTGGAACATACTTTTTGCAATCATGTATGGAAGTGTTAGCATGTCTGGTGTTGACAGTTCCAAACATCTTTTGATTGTTAACAACTAGAGTTAACATAGCTAATACATTAGCCGCCACGTTCGCTGCCATGGAAATCTTTTCATTGTAGTCTGTTGATATGTTTATCGACCATCGATCTTGTCAAGTACTCTTTTTAATCTTATCGTAACTCGATATTGAGGTGAAGTCTAATGTCTTTGCTTAGGTGTGCAATTCTGATTTTGTAAGTCTAATTGACACTCCGTAAGACAAAAACACACATTCACTTCAATAGAGTTAAGTCGACATTTATGTGTGCTCGCATTGAGTTGAGTCTGCGTGTCAAAATACCCAGTAGCGGTTAACATTTTAAAAAAAAAAATATTATTAACTTTCTCTCATCACCTGTAGCAGATAACATCGAATAAAAATGAATCGTATCACATTGCTCTTGGTCGATGTCACATCTGGAATATAAGATTTAGCGGGTTGATATCTGTCTAATAAATAAACTTCGTTAACTCCGTCATTCGGAGACCACCTCTGCTTCCTAAAGAATCTTTCAAAATCATCATTAGATTCAGACGCTTGAAGCATAAGATCCAATAGCACGCGAATGATGTGTCTCTCAACAGTGTTATCGGCTGAAGCTCGTAGTGTTCGATCGATGAACGATGTGACATCTTTATAATTTTTACCCTTCACTAACGCTCGTATCGTGCGACTTATCACCGACCCATTATTCCATGCGTCAACGTCTTTAATACTAGTGGTGGTGGTGGTATCATCATCATTATTAGCATCATCATCGTCGTCATTCTCCTCCTCCTCTTCCTCCTCTTCGGAAGTTGAAGAGTCATCCGCCGCTGGTGTTCTTCGTCTCCGAATCCTCCTACCTCTTTTTTCTTGGTGTAATTCCACCATCGATTTTTTAACGAGTCAGCTGCCTGCGGGGGCAGATTAGCCACCCCACCAGTGGGAGAGACAATGCATCATGAAGTAATAAGCGCTCTTGAACATACCAGTTGTGAAAAACGACATTTTTTCAAGTGATAAAATAGAATGGAGATAGCGAGTCAACATTAGCAGGTTGTCGTGACTTATTGGTAACTTAGAGACATCAACGGAATTGGGAAGATAGACGATATCATCTGCTTGTTCGTCTCGGATGGGCATGTTCATCGTTTTGTGTTCAACGATAGATTTTAAAGCTTTGATTAATTCTCGACGCTGAGATTCAATGGTTTGATTTTTGTTATGTCCTTCTCCTTTCTTATTGCTCTTCTTCTCAAACTCCATATGGGTCAGCGAGTTCGCAGACGCTTCATCTATAATTAATTTTTAGTGGTAATAGAACCATACACGAAGATGATCTTAACCAATGTCTATCTTCTCTGTACACCAAAATGTCTGTCGATATGTTACAACGTCAAACTAAATTTGAAAAAGATTCACTTTTAACCTTATCTAATGACGAATGGAAAATGATGTCGAAAGAAATATTAGATAAGTGTTTATTCTTCACTGGATCAACCGGATCTAACAACGGAACTAATGATGATCCTTTGTATCAATTCCATTTAAAAGGTAACAAGAAAATGTTTGTTAATTCATTATCTGATGCTAAACACATCATTTCTGAGTTAGAAAAGCAAATCGACAAGACCATCGAATACAAGCAATTGTTAGCTTCGGAGGTGTGTGATGGAGTGACTCCTGACTTAAACAATCATAATGATCTTTTGGCTTTAACAGAACGCGGTTTAAGAATTTTCCAGTTCGACCGCATGATCAAATATTTGATTGGTCAATTTTCATTTTTCAAAAAGCTAACTGCTAGATACCTGTGTGAGTGAGATCTAATAAATGGATTATCATACCAATGTCTAATAAATATATAACAATATCTCTTATAAATGGATGGATTATCTTAACAATGTTTCTAATGAATGGATTCTTGTAACAATGTCTCTAATAAATGGAATAACCTAACAATGTTTCATTTCTAAAAATATTTGAGTTTGAATTTTTTTTTGGAATCATCCACTTTGGAGTGTTAACAGAATCGGAGTCTCCGGAAAACTAAAACACACATTCACTTCGATTGAGATCTCTAACATTGCAGCATTAAAATAGGACTTAAGACTCTTAGATGTGCACTGTTGTGCTATGAGTTCGCTGTGAATAACGGGGAAGAATTGTTCGTCCGTAACACTGGGATCTTGTTGCCCGCATAAGTTAAGGTACAAGATAATAAACAGATCCATTACTTTGGCGCAGTAACTCATATTTCTCATCTCGTCCAAACCCATTATTGTTTGTTGTTGCATCCTTCCATTCGATTTTAATAAACCTGTTAGAATAGTCATTATTGTATCATTAATAGATCCCATGTCGTTATTTTTAGAAATTTTATGATTAAAGTCCCATCTATTCAACGCTCCGTTTAAACTGTCAATACATTTTAAGATATTTTGACCGTAAGTCGAGGAAGTAGAACAGGATTCAGTTACAGCGAGACATGAAGACGACGACGACGACGACTCATTAATCTTTTCAGCTGTTGTGGTGTCCGAGGCAACCGACGGTGATACTATCGACTTATTAAAAACAGGATAGCTTCCGCCACAGCCTCGTCATCTATGTTACTAATCAAAGAACGTACGGAAGGAGAATCCACCTCGCTCTTCTTACAACTCAGGGGAGCAGGTTGAGTGTTTCGTAACATATCCACAACATCTATGTCCCCAGTTTAAATTTTTGTGGTTTTTTGTTCTTCTTTGGATTCTGTGATGGGTAATTCTAGTGATCTGTAACTTGCTTCCTCGGTTTTTGGATTTCTTGTAATCCAAAAACATTTTCAACTCACGCTCTAACCTTAATGAATTATTATGGAATCCACCCAAAGTATGTTCCGAAAAATAGATGTGTTTGGAACGCCTCACGCAATCATGTATGGAAGTGTTAGCATGTCTGGTGTTGACAGTTCCAAACATCTTTTGATTGTAGCAACTAAGAGTTAACATAGCTAATACATTAGCCGCCACGTTCGCTGCCATGGGAAATCTTTCATTGTAGTCTGTTGATATGTTTATCGACCATCGATCTTGTCAATTACTCTTTTAATCTTATCGTAACTCGATTTTCTAGGTTGTAGAGTGCCGAAGCACGGATGCATCTGCTCCATTGTTGTCTTCAGGGATCCTTTACGTTTCTGGTTGACGTACATGTTGTTCAAAGTGTTGTTGTCGACAGATTGAATGAATTCTAAAAATGTTGATTTCATGGTCTCACCGAACAGGGTAGATGCCCATTCTAACTTTTCATTAGAGGGTTTGCAGCTTTCTTAATTTCACTAATGTAAAACATTTTAGTAGGATAACTATTAAATCGGTTTGTCGAAGAATCATTGTACATTCCTTTAATTTCCATTTTGTTGTTAGTCCCGTACCTAATTCTTAACTTTGTTAATAAGATGATATTCGCGGTTGCTCTACCGCACATCCATGCAAACAACCACAGGAAAGTCGGATTTGTAATCATAACCGATCTTCGAGAACCGTTAAAAATGTTAATCTCTAACAAGCGTTCAGCAGTGCAACAACTAATAAACATCAGCGACAAGACAACAGAAGAAGATTCTGTCGTACCTAGTGTCAAGAAGATACTGCTAGAAGAAAAGAAACAAAATAAAACACCAGGTGAATTCACCAGGATGATACTTAAGTTGCAAGACATCAGACACAATTTGATAAGAAATCTACTTAACATTATCAAAGCCTATAAAATCAACACGTATCTCACCAATAATTCACTCAAAGAAACTATGTATGAAAATATCTTCACGGCTGCTATTCCGTTCTCTTCTGTGTTCGCAAGGTTCTTGTATGACGACATCGAAGGTTATGGTGCACACCTACAAGCTGTGTTAGCAGAATTAAAACTTTGATTCAATAAAATATATATTTATAACTAACATGTCTTAATAGCCAAAAAGTGGGGTCCGGTATTTTACGTCTCCGTGCAAGACAAAAGCAATGACTTATGCTTTAATTTCGCAACATGTGGATGAGGGATACACGAACTAAACTACATGGCATGTGAGGTAAACAAAGTGTATACACAAGGTATCGACAGAGTGGGGTCCGGATCTACAAAGGGTATACACAAGGTATCGACAGAGTGGGGTCCGGATCTACATAGGGTATACACAAGGTATCGACAGAGTGGGGTCCGGATCTACATAGGGGTATACACAAGATATCGACAGAGTGGGGTCCGGATCTACATAGGGGTATACACAAGATATCGACAGAGTGGGGTCCGGATCTACTCTCGTAATGAGAAGGTAAAAAATATTATATATGAATAAGTTTACTTGAGGTAAGTGATTACAGCTAAATCAAAATGTAACATTAACTTTTAAGTCAAAATGAATTTAAATATGATGATGTTGCAACCAAAACACACTACAATGATGTAATTTCCTTGGTATTTAAATGCTCATCAAATCAGTCCGTTTCTCTTAGTGTTACTCCGACACCACGCTCTCTAACTTCCGGAGTTTCGTCCCTACAGTGACAGACGCTGAAGGTTTGATGAAAATTCTCAACATACCGATTCAATACCGATATTGGCGGTGTTGTACACCACCTTACGAGTCAAGTCTCTGGAAAGAAGGTGAACTCCAAAATTTCTTGTTGGATCTGAAAACTGTTGATCGCCTCTACCACATCTCTACGTATGGTTGCAAGTACAATCTGGTGGCACGTGAGAATCGGAAGCACCGAAAGACACAATTGAAAAAAAGGACCGTCAAATGCCGTCAAATGTGTCGAGGACTCCGTCCAATTTTGATCTAGCGAAGTTTGCTACTGTTTCGCTACTTGTCAATTCACCGTTGCCAGCAACGAGTAAAGTCAGCCGAGACCCTGTGAGCCACTGCAGCTCGCTAGCAGCTCACCCCCCACCGTGTTGAACCCCACCGCCCAACACCCGAGCAGAGAAACTCTCGGCTAACTGGCCGGGAGTGACCCGATGAGGTGTTCCCCCCCCCTAAAAAGTCCACTTACGGCTCAAACCGGGCGACCGGACCGCCCGATTCTGCACCTGTTAGGGATGAAATGCGTGACGCGAGCGCGCCGATATCGTGAGTTACCACTGAAAGTCAGAATGCGACGCTACCTCCTACCGATTCCGAGCGTAGGGGTGACTGAACTATTTTTACAGATGGGTTTCGGTCACGACGGTCGACGATTTGGACCATTCGGGAGGGAAAATCGATCGCGCTCGTCATCCAATATTGCTTAAAGCACTTCGCTACACGCTAGATGCACTACTAAGGTGACTTAGAACCGTCGCTGGTAACGCTGGGGAGGTCGTCGTCAAAAACCCCCCATAGCCTGTACACCCCCGCTGACCCTCCAACCCCCACATCTCTTAATTTTAGGAATCGGACGTTCTCAAACACACATTTACTTTATATATATATATATATATATATATATATATATATATATATATATATATATATATATATATATATATATATATATATATATATATATATATATATATATATATATATATATATACTATGAAAGAAAAAAACATTATTGGGTACTATCAGAATCGGACGCTCCGAAAGACAAGAACACAAATTCACCTCGAAATATTTTAGATTACAAATCGACATCTCAATTTCATCTAACCTTAAACGAGGTGAATGTGTGTTTTAGTCTTCCGAGCTCTGATTCTGTTAACACTCAAGTTAAGAATTGGATGCATCTCAAGAGAAAACACACATTCACCTTAATAGAGTTTAGACGACATTCAAATGTCATCTAACCTTAACCGAGGTGAATGTGTTTTAGTCTTCCGGAGCTTCCGATTCTGTTAACACTCAAGTTAAGAATTGGATGCATCTCAAGAGAAAAACACACATTCACCTTAATAGAGTTTAGACGACATTCAAATGTCATCTAACCTTAGACGATATTCAAATGTCGTCTAACCTTAACCGTACTGAATGTGAGGTGAATGTGTATCTTTATCTTCCGAAGCTTTCGATTCTGAATCTAGTTCGTACTGAATGTCATCTAACCTTGTGTGAGGTGAATGTATATCTTTGTCTTCTGAAGCTTCCGATTCTGTTAACACTCAAGTTAAGAATTGGATGCATCTCAAGAGAAAAACACACATTCACCTTAATGGAGTTTAGACGACATTCAAATGTCATCTAACCTTAGACGATATTCAAATGTTGTCTAACCTTAACTGAGGTGAATATATGTTTTAGTCTTCCGAAGCTTCCGATTCTGTCAACACTTAAATTAAGAATTGGATGCATCTCAAGAGAAAAACACACATTCACCTTAATGGAGTTTAGACGACATTCAAATGTCATCTAATCTTAACCGAGGTGAATGTGTGTTTTAGTCTTCCGGAGCTTCACATTTTAACAATACTGTTACATACTATGTAATAGTTGCTTAACACTCAAATTGCATCACAAGAGAAAAACACCTTAATATAGTTTAGACAACATTCATTGACTCGAGTGTACAGAATGTAAAGTAAGAAGTGGATACATCACAAGACAAATATTTGATTTGATAATTTTACTACATGGGCGACAATCATATTTACATCTGGAGATGGTTGGCAAGGCCACACCACAAAGTGTTGTAATCTTCCGTAGCTTTCGACTCCGATGTACAAATTACAAATGTCTTTTGCCAAAAGTGGGTCAGTCATTTACGTTTCCGTGCAAGACAACTTCACTGACTTGTGCTTAAATTTCGCAACATGTGGATGAGGGATACACGAACTAAACAGAGTCGGGTCCGGAATTACATGGGGGTGTACACAAGAGTGCCAATATCGTCTTACCTCGATCGAATTGAATGTGTGTTCTAATCTTTCGGAACTTCCGATTCTGACAATACTGTTACATAGTAGTAACCTAAACAGTCAAATTAAGACGAACTACAGAGTCGGGTCCGGATTGACATAGGGTGTACACAAGAGTGCAAATGTCATCTTACCTCAATCGAGGTGAATGTGTGTTCTAATCTTCCGGAACTTCCGATTCTGAAATTCTTACTTAGAGTGTTAAGCTAACTATGTAATAGTCCTTCTTTAAAGAGTGTTTTGGGAATAAAATATTTTTTTGATATGTCTGGGAAAAGGTAAAGCTCTCCCTGACGACGTGCAATTATTGTTGTATGTTCTAAGTGTCATGAAATACAGACTGTACATGATGTTAGTCAAGAGCGCGGCAATCAATGTATTGATTTCATGAGATAATTGGGTTACCGACAAAGACGTTTGACGTTGGAAGCATATCGCCAGGATTGCGGTGTGCACAACGCCGTACCCATTACAATGTACTTGTTTCACTTCATGGACATGTTCAAAATTGAGACGATAACATTGTTGTTGAAGAATACTTCCTTTGAATTCTCAGATCTGTTGACCAAGATGAGTGACGAGAACAGTTATGATTTTTCAGATACAGTATCTTCACGTTGAACAGTAGTCGCATCTACTTTCTGTTAAGGTTAGCGTTTTCCCATTCAGCGTTAAGAGGATTTTCATTGATCAAAGAAAACATGACGTACAACCTGACACATGCTACGGTGATTCAAAATATAATCAAATTGAACAAATGCTTACCTATACAGAATCATATCATCTACGACATCTGCAACTCCTATATGAAAATCATGACAATTGTTAACAAGAGCAGTGATATAAGTCTGGATGTTGAGTTCCTAACATTTGATACAGTTCCCAACTTCATTCAACTTATCGAGGAAGTGCCTCTTTTGAGAAATTGGATGAGTTTTAATCATTTTGCAGATGAAGAAGAAAGAAAAGGAAAAAGAAATTACCTGTTCCACTCAACAACAAGAGTTTATACTTCCATTCTCTCTCCAACATCAACCAAAACACAGCAGTTAACTTGACGGTGAACTTCAAGAACCAAAGTTTGTTAGTTAACGTTAACCAAATTGGTTTCACACTAGGATCGTCAGAGACCGCTCAACCGATGTTTATCATGTCCAAGTCCATAGGCAATGCTGTGTTTGGTGAAGACGAATGCAGGTATCTTCGTTTGATGGAAATTCTAGACAGACCCATTACATCGAACATCATCAGTCTACTTGATGAATATCATGAGTGTTTCCATAAAGTCAGAAATATCTTAAAGATTCCTGATTGTTCATCATCGATCTTGGAAAAGATCAAGCAAGAAGTTTATCTGAAAATGGAAATTGGACACCTCGTCAAGTCCATTGAATCGAATCTGGACGCACTGTCGTCCAACATGTATTTGTGTATTGTCAAAATCTCGACATCAGATTGGATAACGTCTACAGTTTAGTGAATACATTGTGTCAAATCAGAAACGGTTTCCACGCCATTTGTTGGTTGATTCATATTTTTAAAAAGTATCATGGTCAAGAAATAGCAGAGAAGCTATTCATTCATGTTGTAGAGAAAACAGTTTGTCAAATACGGGCCTATGATGATGTTAGAGAGTACAAGAAAGCGATCTACTTTCTACAACAGTTCCCTATTCCTTCCGTAGGATTCTCCTACATTGTGAGCACCTTCCCCCAGTATTGTCACATGGAGAATCACATGTTCAACGTCTTCAACACTGCACTCAGATTAAACGCACGAGCCATCATCAACATCGCCAGAATTCCTAATGTGGCCATCAACATGGAAATGACTAACGTGACTTTCGGAGTTCCTGTTTTCTTCTTGGGTTTTTGCAATGACGCCTTCCACACTTATTCAGAGTATGTGCTCAACACGCTGATGTACAACAACGTCTTTCCGGACACTATTTCAGAGACCGGTGAGAACATCTTTCATTTCTTGGCAAGGTATGGTGAATGGCCTGAGACCAACACCAAGCTAACCCGCCAGTGGAACACGCTCATCGAATGTCGGAAAGAAGAATTCGCCAGGGCTATTGAACACAGACGTGCCCTAGATGGAGCCACACCTGTCATGATAGCTGTAGCCCTGCGTAACTTAAAAGCCTTTAATTTCTTCATGTCCATCGAACCCAAAGCAAAACTTAACACGGCTTTTGGTAATTCCAAGACTACAATGTCCTTTGTCAAAGGTATCAAACCGGTCATCGCCATCAAGATGTTACCCACACTACAGTTGTCGAAAGTCGAGAAGAAATCGGACAGAGCCAGTTCGAATACTTCCTGCATGGGATTAGCTAGTGAGAGATACGCCTTGATCGTCAACATTGTTGATGTGTTGCTTTCCTCAGGAGCTTATGTCATAGGAACGCTCAACCTAATGTTTTTTGACACTCATCTTCCTGAGCGATCCTCTAACCGTAAGTCAAGCTGCCCGTTGCACGTGGATCTCATCAACTTGGCGGCGGAATGTTTGAGAAGAAAAACACTATCTAGACTTCAAGAGGGAGTTCCGGCCGATCGAATTATGAACGCAATCGTTGACAATTTCGTCAATGTTTCAAACAAGACCAGAAAAAAACATTCAGGTGCCTTTCGACAAGAACACCCACTGCAGACAATTAATCGATAATTTAAATCAAAGAGGGGTACTAAGCACTTTCTCCAAATTCTGTTGAGTAATAATGCGCGTCCAGTAGCAGGTTGCACCGACATCGTCATGTGCGGTGAGAACGGTGTACCGTTGCATCCGTACACTAACCAACCGCTCTACAACGTGGACGACATAGACTTTGATATTGCAGCTCTGGCCTCCTCAATGAATTGTAGGTGCCAACCTGGATATCAAGCCGTGAAAGACGACGTTACCAACATCCCGAATTGTAAACGTGTAAGTTCTTCGACACTGTGGCATGACGATTCCAAAACATTATTCGGATGTCCAGTAATCTTTGAAATAGAGGGAAAGGAAGGTTGTCTTAGTGACCCAGCTTTGCATGTTCGTTTAAAATCGATATACGAAGATGTCGATTTAACTAACGGAGGATCAGATTATGCTGATGGTTATCTGCAGCAGACCCGACCATTATCACGGCAAATGCTGATCCTTACGATGTTCAACCCGACTTGGAGAGAGTCATCATATATTCGGTAGGTCAAGCCGTCTCACTTATTAATGTGTTCCTTAACATTGCACATTTTCTTCAGAAAACGGATGTCGATAACACTTTAGATGCATTGAAGAGTGAAATTGAGAAAGTTCGTTTACCGTATTTAGACTTGGCACAAATTATAAATATTTTAGAAAAACTGACATGTCTGTTCTTACTAATGATCCTCACGGATTCTTGATGGGTCGCATAGTAGCCATCATCGACATTTCAGATCAATCTCTGATCCATCCTTCCTCTTCATTGATCGATCAACCCAACAAATTCGAAACGACAATGAGATGGACCAATTTAGTCGAAAAAACCTTACAGTCTAAGAAACTTACATCGATGAGATCCAACATCGATTCTTTTAATTCTAAAGAAGCTTTTAAATTAATGATGATGGACGAAGCTCAAGACGAACTTTTGATATCTGTAGTAAACGGTTTAATGCTTTGAATGCAAAAGGAGGGATGTCTGATAATTCGTAAGGTCGATTGTTGACGACGTCGCCCTTGTCGTCGACCGTTCCTTGAGGTTGCCGAGTGTTAGGAACACCAGCCCATAAAATCAGGCGCTGGTTCAAGTAACCGCACATTTTTCTCCTTCTTAACGACTGTGGGCGTCAACATGTTGCCTACGGCCACTGGTTCACCGGTTGTCGGATTGCGTGACTTCCGGAATGCGTAACAACCCTTGCCACACGCCGTCATCTTTCTCAATACCTTGCCCGTCTCGTCGTATAAAGGAAACTCAGGCGTAGGACTCAGAGAAAGAACAAGCAGTCGCTCCACCAGAAACAGATACATCAACCGGGAAACAGGAAAACACATCACACTCCAACTTTGAGTAATCAAACTGAATGTAATAAAACGTTGCTAATTTTGGTGACGTTCTACCAATATTCCGGGAATGTTTTTCCATCCTTGACTCCCAAGTCTTTCACGGTGATGAACGCATACCGGTGTGGATCCTGACGTTTTAAACTCACCAGTTCAGTTTGACGGAGTTTCTCACTAGCGTACCTAAACGCAGCTTCGGTATCAGCGTGGGTCAGCGAAGAGACAACAGCGGCGGTGGCGTCTGTCATTTCATTGGTAGGTGTGTAGTAGTCGTGTTTGTGTGTGTGTGTGTCTTAGTCTTGTATGTGCGTGTGTGTTTGTATCATCAACAAGATTATAAATACTTAACTGCGTCTCTACCTTAACGGGCACCAATTCTACTCGCTTGTGCCGTCCATCTCACTTCACTGACGTTGCTCCGCCCCTATCCGTTATCCACGCCCAACCCCGCCCTCTGCCTCGCTTAATTCGTGTTGTTAGTTCTGGTTATTTTTTTCATTTACTCCGCCCACATGACACATGACACATCACTTGTACACCCCCCCCCTCCCTCCTCCTTGTACCCAGCATTCAGCGTCCTGCTCGCCTCAGAATCGGGCTACTGGACAGTCTAAAACACACATTCACCCTTCCGCTCTTAACTGAGCATTCAGCGTCCCGCTCGCCTCAGAATCGGGCTACTGGCGAGTCTAAAACACACATTCACCCTTCCGCTCTTAACTGAGCATTCAGCGTCCCGCTCGCCTCAGAATTGGGCTACTGGCCAGTCTAAAACACACATTCACTCTTTCGCTCTCAACCCAGCATTCAGCGTCCCGCTCGCCTCAGAATCGGGCTACTGGCGAGTCTAAAACACACATTCACCCTTCCGCTCTCAACCCAGCATTCAGCGTCCCGCTCGCCTCAGAATCGGGCTAGTGGCGAGTCTAAAACACACATTCACCCTTCCGCTCTCAACCCAGCATTCAGCGTCCCGCTCTCGTACATTCTCAACTATAAGAGAAAAAAATTGCTTAGTGTGAATGTAGTGTTTGTTTTCATGATGTGAATGTATATTTTCAGTCTTAACGGGCACCAATTCTACTCGCTTGTGCCGTCCATCTCTCTTCACTGACGTTGCTCCGCCCCTATCCGTTATCCACGCCCAACCCCGCCCTCTGCCTCGCTTAATTCGTGTTGTTAGTTCTGGTTATTTTTTTCATTTACTCCGCCCACATGACACATGACACATCACTTGTACACCCCCCCCTCCCTCCTCCTTGTATACACAACACCTGGTATAAATGGGAAGCACGGACGGCGTCACTCATTGTTCGGTGTAGAAAGCTAGACACAACTTAATTCAGTTAAACTTTCAATCTGAAACACTATCATGTTTTCAACAACTACTGTCGTCGATGACGCAACTACATTAATACCTTTTGTTGACAAGAAACGAAAAAACCTATTGACGAGAAAATAGTTTCAAAATTTAAAAGATCAGATCTTGAACATCAAACAGCGACATCGGCTGCCCCTGTCCAAGAAAAAAAGATTGGTGACATACGTCAAACGGTTAACAACGGTGGTGGTAGCAGATACGACGACAGCAGTGACGTAGGCAGCAGTACTTGCAAAAAAAGACATAGCTGGGTCCTCTGAGAACAACCAAATCATCACCACCATCAACAACCACCGCCCTCGTAATCGACCACCACAACATCATCATCAACGACAACACCACCACTTCTCTCCACTTCCTGTCAACCGTCAGCCTTATCACTATGAGGGTGGATACGACTCTGGATCCAGTAATAATCGTTATTCACATTACAGGTCAACAGAAGCTATCCCAAACACTTCTTACCGTGTTGGTGGTCATCATGCCCCTTATGAAGGAGAAGAATTCTACGGTGACGAGGATGTGTACGAATACGAACAACGTCACGAACCCTACATGAGATATCGCCAGCCGCATCACAACCACCCTTCTGCCTATATTCCCTCGTCAACCCCACCACCACCTGGTCCACCCGCTGCTTTCTTCCCACCTCCGCCTTCCTTCAACCTGCAACATCACCACCATTCAACGATGCCGCACAGGCATTACAACAAACACTACTACGACAACAGGCCGCAACATCAGGAACAACCCATACCTTACCGCCCACGCATTCGACACAGAAAGGATAACAAAACAGGTGAGTAGCTGTTTTATAAATATAAATTGAATATTTTAGAAATTGAAGTTTGATTTTAGAAATTGAAGAAATTGATTACTATAATAATATTTGGCTTATTTTTTTCTCTTTACAGATGATGAAGAATTTTTCAGAACCGTATTTTCGAAAATACATCAACAGTCTTCTCCCTACACATTTGTGATCTGTATTTCCTTTTTGCTGCAAAAGGAGATGTACTCGATCCTGCGAGACACCTTGCATAGGTTTAATTATGATTCCATAGCTTTTGAGAAGGATCTCCACCGGATTTTACAAGACTTAAAGCACAAAGAAGTGAAGAAGCAAAAGAACATCAAAGAGAAGTTGAGAAGGAATATCCGAAGCACATGCCCACGCTTTCTCATGGAGCGGAAGCGTACAAGCTGCGGATGTTACATTTGAGTCACAATAGCGGTGGCGGAATTGCCAGTAGCAGCAGTGACTACGATTTGCAGAAACCTTCCACGGTTTTCTTGTACGCCGCGGCGGCGACTGCTACTGATGTAACTCTAACTCGTGAACTATTTAACAACATAAAAAACAAAACTGCAAATAATGATTCATACAAAGTTGTCGGGGCCACCGTATCAACTCTGAACGATCCTGGAAGACCGGATATAGTTTATGTTGCCCTCCATCCGGTAAACCCCCCTATTGACTTTCACATAATAGGTTACACTCTTGGTTTTCGAGAGAACACAACACAAGTTGACGGTGGTTACAACGTAATCTTTCCGATAGTAAACAAACCTACTCAAACTCTAGTAGAACTTGCCAGAGAAACTGTCGATGCAGTCGGTAAAGTATCTATTTATAATTCTGAAGTGCAAGGTATCGGATGTTTCGGCACATTACCGCCAAAAACATATGATGAGATTAATGTCTTTCAACCTGCTTCAAGAGAATTCTTCGAAAGACATATACGTTTTTTCGAAAATACATCAACAGTCTTCTCCCTACACATTTGTGATCTGTATCTCCTTTTTGCTGCAAAAGGAGATGTACTCGATCCTGCGGCGGTGGCGTCTGTCATTTCATTGGTAGGTGTGTAGTAGTCGTGTTTGTGTGTGTGTGTGTGTCTTAGCCTTGTATGTGCGTGTGTGTGTTTGTATCATCAACAAGATTATAAATACTTAACTGCGTCTCTACCTTAACAGGCAACCATCATTCATCATTGGAGAAAGAGATAGTTTGGAGCAAGCTAGTCTTCAAACAGTCTACAATCAAAATGACGACGATTCCACACATCAGCCATGCGGATATCTCTTCTTCTCTGGTTTCCTTCATGTAATTTAGGGGGGTGTCCTGCATACTGCTACTGCTGCTGCTGCTGCTGCTTTTTCTCCTGTGGTCGAGGACCTCATCCTCGTGTGTAATGGGATCAGACAGAGGGAAGATTTCATCGATGCATCTCACAATGGACGACATGGGTGCTTCATCACCCGCATTAGCTGTCAATCTAGCTTCTTTGAAACTTCGTCCTTCGTAACCGTACATAACCATAGGTTGGGCTCCGATTAAATTTTCACGAAGTGTGTACAGACCAATGCAAGAGTCGATAATTTCAATTTCGACGGGAATGAGGTCTTGACGGTAATTGTGCAGCATGATACCCTCATATGTTTTCTAGTAGTTGGTCTTCAAATAAGCCAAACATTTTTTTACGTTCTGAGAACCGGAGATAAAATATGAAAAGTCCATGTTAGTCCAGTGAACCTGATTAGTCGACGACTGATTCAAGCGAACATCTGCACTAGCTTTGATATTCAAACCCAATAATTTCATCTCTTTGATCAGTCTATAAAGAAACCAAAAGATATTCAACTGTAGACACGCCAATTGTCGTAGGTGAAAACGAATCACCAAAATGTTGTTCTGTTCGACAATAGAAACTCCTTCCGCAAAACATAATTCAAGAAAAGATTCATCAACGGGAGACCAAGGCACTGACGAACCCGTTACAGGCGATGCTGGCATCTCACCGCCAGAATGAGTGGTGGTGCTTCTATGGGACGACAGCAAAGCCTTTAACATGATCTCGATACTTTCATTTTCTTTCTTAATCAATTTGCCAGTGTTGCAGGTCACACGAATAACGTTGCTAGAAGTACTACCACCGCCGCCACCAATACTGACGTCCATCAGAAGATCAGAAGCATTGCCTCCCGCTCCCGTCTTCTTTTCAATCATATCAAAATCACTTGCCCAAAGTTCACACAGAATAGGATCGGAAGGATTTCGGTTGAAAATATTCTTCGTTCGGTTCTGCAGTTTCTGAACAAGTTTCAGACTTTCATCTAAAGATAGGAAATCCTTTTCTTTATCTTTCTTAACCATCGGCATGATGAAAGTCATCCTCACACGTCACTGATAACAAAGAACCTCTCAAGAAGGGAGGGTATAAAAGAAACACAGCGCAGGGAGTAGAGCTGTGATCCGGTCCTTCCTGTGTCAAGGAAGGTCTTGACTACGGACTACGTGCAACCTGCTAATATAGCGACCAGCTAACCCACCCACCTGCACTCAAATGGCTGACCCAGCATCAAACGATTCATTTATATTTGCATCACTCATAACCATGATCTTGATCATCAATTCTTTCATGATGTTGATCATTTTTATGATAATTAAACATTCTTTTAACAAATTAGCATTTATTGAAAATGTTCTTCTCAACTCCGTAAAACACGATGAACATTCTGAAAAAAGATCATTGATCGACCACGGCAACCACGGGAACCACGGGAACCACGACAACCACGGGAACCACGGGAACCACGACAACCACGGGAACCACGGGAACCACGGGAACCCAACACGAATGGTCAGCATTGACATGGAATCCAGATTCACCCCTATGAACACTCCTGTAGAACCACTCAAAAATCCAACCATCGACTTGAAATCCGGACGAGTTTCATGGTCAATTCCATCTAGCAGTCATTCTCACATAATTTGTAAGCCGCAGCCGCAGATACCCTCACACTCACATGTCTACGGATTGCCCCGTCACCCACCCCCACCTGTTTTATTCAACAATGTAACCCTTGAAGAAGAGGATGAGGAGAATAAAGAGGAGGATCATTACATGTCCATGAATAATTACATTAGCAGTTCTGCACCCAATGCTTCATCATCATGCATTACACCACCGCCTCTTCCTCAACGCAATATGACCATGTAAAGAGTGGAGGCGATTCATGTGTAACCACAATTCAAACCCAAACCAAAACATAGTTAAAAATGAAACAAAGCCAAAGCATAGTTTAAATAATATTAAGAGACAGATATAGATTTGTTATTATTATAAATTAAATACACAATTTGTTAATGAATTTTTTTTTACCCTTCAATATCAAGACTTGTTATTGTACTTTTTTTCTTTCTTCATAATCCAGGTTTAGACTTTTTTCCTCGTCTTCGTTACATCCCTCACACAAGTCTGCTAACTTATCTATAACTTCAATAATATTTTCCTCAACTGTGGGTGTGATGGTATCAGGATGTGTATGCTTGAACACACCAATGATCATAGGTACTATGCTTAACAAGACATTGGCCACTATACAGAATATTTTTTAAAATTTACTAGAACAACTCAACACTTCATCATCATCATCATCATCGTCATTATTTACCTCTTCTATATTTTTCTCTTCTGTATTCTCCTGGTCCTCTTCTGTATTTTCCTGGTCCTCTTCTGTCTTCTCCTCCTGTTCGTGGTCGTCGATGACTATGACATTCATCTCTTCTTCATCAGACCAAATTTTACTATCACTTGTTTTGAATGTTAAGCCGATCGCTATTGGTTCACCACCACTGATGCTGACTCTCATCATCGTCTTCTGGATCGCTATCGACAGTTGTCCAAGATAAAAACACACATTCACCTCATTTAAGGTTAGACAACACTCAGTACGAACTAAATTCAGAATTGAAGCTTCGCAAGACAAAGACACACATTCACCTCATACAAGGTTAGACGACATTCAGTACGAACTAGATTCAGAATCGGAAGCTTCAGAAGACAAAGACACGCATTCACCTCACACAAGGTTAGACGACATTCAGTACGAACTTTAAAGTCAGAATTGTAAGTGACTTTCTGAAAACAACGGAGTTCTTTGCTCTCAATTACTTCATATTCAACAGCATTGCTGATCCAATCACGATCATGGATTTCAAAGAACATATCTATTTCATTCAAAGGGCTTTGTTCATCAATAAGACCATATTTACTTCATGCATGTGTATGATGTGCTTCAGGTCTCACATTATACATTCACACATGGCAGAAGTGGACTGAACTGTATAGCGGTGAACTTACTGTAGAGTGCACGACCTATGTTTTTTTGATGTTGAGGTTTGGGTTTGCACATTATGTATTATTGATTGGACGTCACTACTATTGATTTATGTGTGCAATTCGTATTTAAGCAGACTAGTCACTTCTCTTTGGTGTTGCGGTAATTATCACTCTCGTGTTTTAGCAGACTACGTCACAGTATTGATTGAGGATAGCTTATGTCACTACTCTTCGAGATTGCTTCCTGTGAGTAATTAATTATTGATATTATTTTAGGTGTGCAATTAACACCCTCGTGTTTTATCAGGTGTGTTATCAGAAGCCTACGTCACAGTATATAGTGAAAGGAGGTTCACTACTCTTGATTCATATGTGCAAATAACACCCTCGTGTTTTATCAGGTGATTATCACCCTCATGTTATGGCAGACTACGTTACAGTATTGATTGATAGGAGGACAGGAAGTGTGTATTAATACCCTCGTGTTCTAACAGGTGTTATCAGGAGACTACGTCACAGTATATATTGATAGGAGGTTCACTACTATTGATTCATGTGTGCAAATAACACCTTAGCAGGTGATTATTACCCTCGTGTTATAGCAGACTACGTCACAGTATTGATTGATAGGAGGACTTCCTGTGTGTATTTATACCTTCGTATTTTATCAGGCGTTATTAGGAGACTACCATTGCTTATATTATTGATTCATGATAGCAATTATCACCCTTGTGATTAACACCCTCAAAAACGATAAGTTGATTTGTCTGTTAGACAAGATAATAAGGAGAGTTAACGCTTACAATTCGGGACAGGATGTTGATTTGCAGAAGTGGGCAAGCCGCATGTTGAATGTCGGTGCATTCGTGCGGTCGTGGAATCCCACTTTCGGATCTATGAAAGGTATCATTCCCCAACTTCAGGCGACGTACAAGAAAGAGCGAACCGTTATGCAACAAGCTGTCAAGATTTACGCTAAGCTCGATCCGAGGAAAGCAGATCTCAACCGAGTGGGTGAGAAGACGACCAAACTCTCTATGAATTCAATATACGGATGTCTGGCGCTCAGATGCAAGACCCACAAGATTATAGACTCTTCCTCTACCCGTAGAGAATATGGAGGTGTGGGAGTTGGTGGTGGCTTCGCATTCCAATTCTGAATTTAGTTCGTACTGAATGTTGTCTAACCTTAAGTGAGGTGAATGTGTGTCTTTGTCTTTCGAAGCTTCCGATTCGTTAACACTCCAATTAAGTAAATTAAATGTCAAAGTGTGTCCGTGACTTGTAGTTGTAGTTCGAATTAACTTTTAGTTCTTGCAGTTGATTTGAAAGATCTCAGTGTGGACACGCTACATGTAATGCATAATTTACAATTGATCTGAATGTCGCTTCAAGACTAAAACACATATTCACCCGGAGCCTTCTTAGAAGGTTAAGAACGTGATAGCGTAAATGTCGTCTATACTCGAATGTGTTTCTGTGCACGATACTGACTTATTTCTACAAACTTTGATGAAGATCTTAAGTCACCATTATTCCTTGCTGTCAGTATTGTCTAGATATAGTTGAAGAAGAATTGAGATGCAGAACAACAGTATACTTTTTATTAACTAAAAATATCATAATTATATACATGTGTGTTATGAAACAAATTTAACAGGGACTAGTTAAACTGTGCAAATCTTGAACCCACCTGACAAACTCTGTGCAAATCCTGACCCCAGTTTCTTCTCCGGTTAAACTGTGTGTAGATCCTGCCTGTGACAAACTCTTTGCATATCCTGACCCCAGTTTCTTGCACAAACTATGTGCAAGTTTCTTTTCCGTTTAACTTTGTTCAAACACATTTATTATATAACACTTTAAAAACGTTTCGAAAAATATATTTAAAATATTGGACCCTACTTTAGCTAAACCCTATTTACATACATGTGTTACTTAACTCAGAATTTCTTGAGAGTAACAAGAGGTTCTCGAGGTTCCCTTGTGACATGTACAAATGGAATGTGACGATATGGTTTGTTTCTTTTCACCGTAGGTAATGATACAGGTTTGTTATCTTTGATTAGGTTTAGTGGTTCTTCTATAGGGTTGTTGTCTTTGATTAGGTTTAGTGTTCATCTTCAGTGTCATTAGAAATGGGTACAAGTGATGATTTACTATTGATAGTCCACTCATTCAACCCACAAAACGCTTGAAGTGTTTGACACAGTCTGCAAAAGGTCTTAGTTGATTTGAAGTATCTTTGCGAATGATGTTAAGGTAACGTCCTACTCTTTCCGATGAAGATAAACTAGGCCACTGCTCTTCATCTACTTGCATTGCAAAATGATCTTCTATGATCTTTGAATTGCGAAGTAAAGGATCAGTGTCTTGAAACCATTTTGATGTATCCAACAGTTCAGGAGAATGTATACTATACGGTATTTCTCCCATGGAGATTATACTGTTTAAACTCTTTTCTTTAGACATCTTAAAATGACGGAACCTAAATTTAAATTCCACCACATGACTACTTGAGACATGCCACTTATAATATCAGGAAACTCATGATGTGGTTGTGGTAACGTTAATTCCTCATCATCATCGTCGTCGTCGTCATCATCATCATTATTGTTATTGTTGTTATTATTAAGATTGGTGTTGTCGTGGTTATTACCAATTACTCGCTGAGACACTCGCGACCACAACCGA
Source organism: Eriocheir sinensis (assembly GCF_024679095.1). Classification (NCBI taxonomy): domain Eukaryota; kingdom Metazoa; phylum Arthropoda; class Malacostraca; order Decapoda; family Varunidae; genus Eriocheir; species Eriocheir sinensis. Next base: position 321,239 of record NW_026111824.1, read on the forward strand.
TAGGCTACCATCCTATTGGCATCAGCAGTTACACCTGCACCATAAACTGTAGCTTTTACTGTTTGTTTATCATTGTTATGATTGTACGGCCCTGATACCCGACCTCTTCGATGACGAATATTTGTTTCTTGCCAGCCACATAAGCCAATTTAGCATCAGATGAAGAACAATCACCCTTTCCAACCTGCGCTTCTGCACCCATGTCGGTGTAGGAATCCCACCAAGTATGTTTGGCGATGTTGACAACAGATGATTTTAAGTTGTTTCCTAAACCAACTAAAACACCGCCAGGTGGTGGAGTCATGTTTAACCCAATAGATGTTATGGTTTGGACCAGGTGATGAGCCATTTCTCCGTCGCCAGTGCACATATTGTTGATGAAACCCATGAAGTTCATCATGGATCTCAGAAAATACAGACTGTGAAGTCTAGGTAGCCCTGTTTTTTGATCAACTACTTCTCTGTAACATTTTGAACTGCTTTAGCAACATGTTTATCTACTTTACTTTTGTTGTTAAGATTTTTGGAGAGATCGAGTGCAAGAGCGTAGAAGATCTCCAGCGAGACGGCGTTCTCGTCGTCCACACAGTAACACACAGGTGCCATTAAGGCCGACGTTACTACGTCAACTTGTTGTCGCTTCTTCGGTGGTGGACCAATCCTGTCTTCTTCCTCCTCGTTAACACACATTGACCAGAAATTCTGTTCGTTGATATCATTGGAAGAGTAGTTCACCAATCTCGAAATGTGTTCAGCCATCATGAGTCCACGTGTCTCAGCGGTGCCTTCAATGCACATACTCAAGAAAGCCGATTTTGTGTTAGGATCGAACATCGATTCGAGGACGATCTGTTTTTCAGTTTGAATCTTACACCTGACATATATGTCTGATTTAAGATTGATATTTTCTAATCTGCCACCCAACATAAAATTACCGTCGATAAGAAAAAATCTGTTGTTATCGACGCTTATACACGATGTTTTGCAAAACCTACAAAGTCCCCGCTACGCTTTATTACTGCAACCCATGTGTCCTCTGACTGGTAGCTCGTATTTACAATGTGGCAGAAAACCATCTGGAGCCAACTACCTTGACTTGCTTAATCGTAGTCAAGGAGGATTGTACATCATGTCCAACATCAAAGGAATCCCAATCGATCCACTACTTGTGCGTGTCAATGGTGTTTTTCTGATTGCACCTGATGAGATTTTGCAGATCAAAGATAAGGAAAGCAAGAAAGCTTATCAGAATCGCTTACTGAATCAAATCAACACCGAAAACATCAATATGGTTTCAGGACCCTATTCCAGCGTACTTGTGTTCGATTACAAACACAGCGAGCTTTTGTTCCTCTCGGGAATAGGAACCAAACCTAAGGGAGAGAGTGGACGATACTTCAAAAAGGCCAAGTTGGAAATAGCAGACATGGGTCATCTTTCTATTCTTCCTGGAGACGTGCCACTCAGGGTCAATGCAGCAGACAGCAGCAATCTCATTCAAGTCTTTGACACTGTCTCTGGACACCTACTCTTCAAGCTGAAGCACGACATGAAGACGGGGATCAACATAGATGACATGATTATAGAAATGAAAAGAGCTTATGATAGTTTTCAGACAGATAACCAGAAACAAGTATGTGTTGAAGTAGAACAGATCGTTCCGTTTCTCACCAATGAGCAGATACAGAACATTCTCGCTCGAATCGTTCAAGTTGAATCTGAAACTAAAAATGAACTCGTCCAAAAAAACTATTCACAGAAGAGTTTGTTTCCTTATCTCAAAGTCTTAAGTCTGAATGACCGCTTGCAATTTAAGAACGATGTGCAAAAATGTTTCATGGATGAAGAACAGCAAATGACTCTGAACGACCTCATTGCGACATCCCGGAAGAACCTTAGCCTCATCATGATGGTGAAACAGAGTTGAGTATTTCGGTTAGTGATTTTCTGCACTACACCAGTGTCTGTGGTGTGAAAGTCGGAGCTATCGCACCCATACGGCGAAGGTGACCTGTTGGAGTGTGTGAACGTGATTAACTGACCTACGAAAAAAACACCGTTTTGGTTTCTTGTGATACCATCTTTGAATTTTAACAAAACCGTTAGAAATTGTCGCTTGTCTGTGATCGTCATAAGTTTGGCGTCAATGTATCTGTCGATGAAAGAGGACCCTTTTTTCAAAGCGGCGTTACATCTGTTAATTATTGAGACGTAATCTCTGTTAGATAGACATTCCCCTTTTTTTTATCAGAAAGATTAACTTCTACGCGAAACTTGGTCTCCACGTACACACACTCGAGTTCAGACGGATCTCTTGTAACCCTAGTAGACACAGCAGCAGATTTGTTGGAAACCCTGTACATTCTCACTGTGGCCTTTTCTACTATGTCAATTACTTTATTCTTCTGTTCGTGTCCTCTGGTTAACACAATAGCTCCTCCTAAGACCTTAGTCAAGGTGTTCGAAGCTCGATGACAATGAGCATTAATACGTTCCGTGAGTGTTTGTTTCTGTTTCTCGTTGTCATTTGCGTTTTTAACCGCTTGATACATTTTGGACTTGACGTTACTACTCAGTAGATTCATGCTCAGCCATAAACAGTTACTGCGTTCCAAAGATACAATCTCATCTTGGGTTAAGATTTTGCACATGTCTACACCGAGATTGTCACACTCTTCTTTGATCGTCTGTGTAGTGACAAACAAATAATTATTAGTGAGTTGAGGAAAAATGGTTTGAAAGTATATTGAAGGCTCTATTCGGCTAACGAATCCGATGGGTAGTGCGATCTGCTGATTCATTCTGTCATCGATCAAATCTCGGATGTCGACGGTCATATCAAACAGCGAGACTGCATACATTAAACCCAAAGAGTGGTTACACAGACTGATGCGCTTCAGCGAGCTCATGATGAAAGTACGAGACCACATGGAGAGGTGTGCAGCGTAGGCCGAATGCAGGTTACCACCGTTAATGTCGCTACGTATCGGAAGCGAAAGAATACGCAACCAATTCGGGAGATGAAAGGTGTACTCGGAAGAGCAAGGTGCTTGCGAGGAATAGGGAGACACATCCATCGACATGTCCAATGATTGCACTCCTCTGGTCTGTAACATACGAAGAAGTAACACGAAGTGCCAGAAGCGAGAACGCACAATAGCTGACTCTTCCTTTGCTTTCAATTGCCTAAATATGAAGATTTCGGAAATGTATTGGATAATACCACAAGTAGGAATGATTTAATATTGAGTGTGATAGATCCCGTAATTATATTAACAGTAGCTTCTCCCTTGACAGATAAGAGTGTAACAAACAGAGTCGAACTTTATAATACGATTCTTAACAATGACGGGGTCTTACAATCCAATCGGTTAATCCTTCCTAAAAATTACAAGAGCACATGCGGATACAATGTGGGTGAGTTGGTTTGAGGTTAGATGACAGATGATAGTGTAGATGTAGATGAGGAGAACGAGGCGATAGATTGTATACGGTAAATATCCTTGCAGCATTTGGGGCATGTGGATACAGATTGGGCACATGACATGCAACAACACCCATGAGTGCAAGGTTGAAAAATCACATTCACTGGGTTAGTGACACACAAGAGACATGTAGCCACTTCAGGCATCAATTTCATTTTTTTCTTTTTGAAGGGGGATGTCGTTGTCGTCGTGTAGAGAACAGCTTTCGCTTCTTGCAGACTGGCAAAGGATCTCTTCTCTGTTGAGAAATGTTGTTTAACAGCAGCTCGTATGTCGTCCAAACTTGCATGACCTTTCTGAAATAGTTCGACCAACAACAAGTCGTCAAATAGATAGACCTCGAACACCACCAGATAGACCTAGAACACCCGGAGGATTTTTAAACAATAGAAAGATTAAAGACACATCCAAGAATTATATTGAGGATACGACAAATACACCGCCGTCTTTATCCCCAATTGAGAGACCAAAGACACCAGGAGGATGTTTTCAGAGGACACGGATTCGAAGAACCGTTGAGTCCTTACGATATATTTGGTTTCATGCGCAGAGGTGTCGCTTCGTCAAGTGCAAGTGCAGATTATGATTCACCTTTCGCATCACGAACGACTTCTCCGCCATCGGTCAGGGAAACAAATAAGAAATCATCAACTACAAAAGAATCTCGCAGCAAACGACGACACCGCCGAGATTTAGAAGACGTCCAAGAAAAAAGAAGCTGGTCAACAAAAGATCAACAGAAAAGACCAAGACTCGAATCTGGTAATTCTGCATCTCGTCCATCTCAAATGTGGCTTCGCTCACACCCACTCGATCTACGTAATCCACAGTGGCATGAGCGGTGCAAACCTGACCACGCGCTACTAGTGGATTAAGGAGGTCGAGAGGCAAACCGAGAGCATGTTGAATAGAAAATGGTAAACCTAACAAATGAGGATGAGATAAAGTCGAACCGGATAATTTAAAGTGAACGTTGTTGTTGTTGTCATCGTCGTTGTCATGATTTTCATCGTCCTTCTTTTTAAGATCATTATTTTTTTTTATTACATTCTTAAAACATACTATGTCTTCGTTGTAACGCTGATGTTGAATCAATTTTGAGGCTCTAGCTTTGTTAGTATGTAGATGTGCCTGACCCAGCATCATCCTCAAGCTCTGACTCAATGTCACTTTTTTGACACCACTGAACCTGTGGAAGAGCACGTATGTGAAGTAAACGAATATGAGAGCGTCACACCAACGTTCAAGGGATAACTTAAACCGTGTCAGAAACTTATTGTGTCTATCTATGTCTAATCCGTGCAGTATAGCGAAGTTAAGACGTAACATTTGATAGGCGAAGCCAAGGAAAGATACCAGCGTGCGGGTGTGGATGCTCGTCTTGACAGGCGAACCGAAATCTCTCAAGGCTGCTTTACCACCTCTCATAATCGAAGAATCGATGTTCAAAAGACGTTTCACAGAGACAGCTGGAGACGCGTCGCTCATCAGATTAAACATATGGGTGTGTAGGAACGTCATAGTGGCTAAATAAGTGGTGGAATGAACGTTCGGTCCATTGGCGTACATGAACGAGAAAAAGTTAAAGAAATTAAAGGGTAAAGGTGACATATGTCTAGAGTGGTTCTCTCGGTTGAGGAGGTACATCATGAAACTAAATAAAGCGTATCTCTTAATTTTCTCCAGTATACATTTATAGTAGTTTTGGTGTAGACACTATCACAGGCTAAACTTAACAACACATCAAAATTGTAGCGCATGACATCGATAATTTCTCGAGTCTCTATGGGTCTGTCGACGTCAGGGTTGATTGTTCTCTTTGCAACAGATCAGGTCTTCTTCTGTTTCTGGTTATCTTTACAATATATTCAGGATACCGTTTTAATAATTCAGCAGCTAGCCGTCGAAACGAATGAGGCAAAAATAATTAGTTACTAGCTTTTCCGATTCCAGATATGGTTAAAGCTGTTTTCCTTGAACATTTGTTCTCTTCCCAACCTACTACTTCTTCCATCCGATAATGTTTGGACCGGTTTTTATCGTACTTCTTTTGGCATAAAGTACCCATGGATAAATATACAGGTTTGTCTGGATTTAATCTTCTAAGCGTGCTAAAAACGTAACTAGGTGCTGAGGTTGACAAATCTAAAGCCAATCGATCTTCGGGTCTCACGTCGCTCTAGTCTGATTTGTTTTTCTCGTATGACTTGTCGCCGCTTAGAAGATCAATCATCATTTCAGAAGATACACCGCGTGCATTGATGACTCGTTTTACACAAACGCTCGACTGTTTCTTAGTATTGTTTACCAGATCATAGGCGTCTTCCATTCCGTACTTAGTGGTGCTCAACACAATCTTGTTACTCTTGCAAAATATGATTGAAATCTACGTTCGCCAATCTTGTTTCTTGATAGGTGAGATTCATGTGCTGGACAAACACATCAGTTACATCAACACTTTTAAAGACATGATGCTCTTGCTAGATGAAACAGCGGCGGTCCAAACAATGATATTGAAGTTGAAGCAAGCTTGGATTGTACAATACCAAGACTTTCTGAAAACAACGGAGTTCTTTGCTCTCAATTACTTCATATTCAACAGCATTGCTGATCCAATCACGATCATGGATTTCAAAGAACATATCTATTTCATTCAAAGGGCTTTGTTCGTCAATAAGACCATATATACTTCATGCATGTGTATGATGTGCTTCAGGTCTCACATTATACATTCACACATGGCAGAAGTGGACTGAACTGTATAGCGGTGAACTTACTGTAGAGTGCACGACCTATGTTTTTTTGATGTTGAGGTTTGGGTTTGCAACAATTACATCTACAATATAATGTTATATTATGATGACAATAAATGTAGTTTCATGTTGTGCTCACATTAAAATGGCTTGTTTGTATTATGTTTAAAATCCCTATTTTTATCCTAAATCAGAATGGAAAACTAAAATTGACGTTAGGAAGTATACCCCTAAAAACAGCAAAAAATCTAACACTCTAAAAAGGTGGATTCAGGTAGTAAAATAATGGTGTTGAATTTTCAGCACCGTCAAGTAGTATAATTAGTTAAGCAGTGTATAGAAAAGAAAATCAAACTTTTGAAAACAAAATATTTAGGATGAGTATGGTTAAACAACAGACCCATGTTAGTATTGTTTATCATCGGTTTAACTTCTACATTAATTGTATCTCGTGAGAGTTTACTAATGTGAATGTAACCTTCCGAGAGTCGTATATCTTCATCCGTTAGATTTCCTACACCTCTGTTGTTACAGATCCTGAACTCTTTAAAACCACTCTTGATTCTAAAATAGGAAATAGGAAATGAACGATTGACTTAACACTCAATTCCATAAGTTCAGTCATATTGTTAATCTTTTGATTTAAGATGTGCCATCCATCCCCTAAAGGATCGTTAATTATTAATGCAACCATCGGATGCATAGCGTCAGGGTAATCTTTTTCTGCTATGTAGACATACTGATGAAGAGGAACATACACCAAACGTCCACTAGTGCCATATAATAATTGAATAGCCAAGCCACACAGGAGGCTGATGGCGGTAATGAAAATATCACTCCTGCGAGAGTCGACCTCGTCGTAGTAATCCAACAGGCTGTATATGCGATCGTACCCATCGTACTTCAGGGCAGGAGTGGGTATCAGGGTCCACACATCTCTCTCTAACTCTGCTTTGTCTTTGTTGAAAATAAAAGATCCAGAGTCGATGACGAACGCACCTATACCACTCTTCGTATTTTTAAAAGCAGAAGAGTTTAATAACATATCGATTATAAGATTGGGTGAGAGAGTGCTCGGCTTCACGGCATTCAAAAGCGGTAACAGTCGTGTATTGGTCAAGTGCGTTCGCGATTCTAAGGCGTCGTAATCTAACACGGCCAAGTCTTTCTCATATATTGACATCAGAACGAAAGCATCATTCGCAACCCCAGCTATGTTGCCTTCGTCTACGACAAGTTTACCGATTTTGCTAAAATATCTAGCATCGTCGTCGTACATATTTCTCTGCTGTTTTGACAGTGTTGGTCAATATAAACACCGTTATCTTTCGGGGGTAATTTCTAAATTTAACAATGAGACGAACACAATCATTGAATACGTCATGCCGAGAGCGTTAGCCATGAATTTAAAAATAACCGATAATCCTCACGGATTCATCGATTTACTCAACAACAATGATCTCCTTGCATTTCTTAATTTTCGTAAAAACATGACTCTTCCAATCAATAACAACAAACCTATCATTGACGATTTTAAAGTTCATGCCACGTTAAATAATAACTTATTCCAAACCAATGAAAATCTTCAAAAATATGAAATTAATATCAATTTCATTAAACAAGGTTATTTACATGTGCATGAAATCGACAATTCAGAAGTAGTGTTTTCAGAATCAATAATGTCTGTGAAAAATCTTGAAGAGGCATGGAACATGAAGGCGATTAAGAATCCCTCTAAATTATTCTATAGAAGAACAAAGGATATTTTACGGAGAAATACGATCATTATCGGACCCAATGAAGTATCGTATAATAATTTTCATTGATTATGGAAACAACTTCCTAAATTTATTTCCCAGGAACAGGATGAAGATAACGATGATATCGAAAGTAAAAAGTTTCACAGATATCATAACGCTGCTAAGGTGAACATTCTGAAATCTTTCCTGACCAATTTTGGTTCACAGGAAAGTTTCTCTCGTCGTGTGAACAACGTTCAAAACTTTTTTAATCAGGAAAGGAAACTAGTAAACAACAATGAAGCAGCAGCAGCAGCAGCGATCGACTTTACCAGTAAAGGACCGAAGGATCTTCCGATTTCGGATATCCTATCTTTTCTCAAAAACGATTTTGAAAATATTATGAAATGTATAATAAGTCGTTTAATGGTAGTGGTAAGCGAAAAAGAATTTGAAATTATTGCCGATCTTTGTAAAGAAATGGTTGATAGTATACACGTGGCTGTCAATCCCAAAAAAAATTTAGAGAATGTAAGCACTAAAGTTATACTCGAGAGCAAAGCCACAGGGGTGTACATAGACGGGGATGGCTTGATCTCACATCTGTCCGATGTTCAAAGACCAGATCAAACCTTAACAACGAGTGATTTAGACAACACTACAAGGTCAGCTAGACAGGTAACGATGTCATTAGACGATTATCTTTCCAACATCGGTCAGAAACCAGAATTTGGAAACACATTAGAATTTAGGACATATGAATTGTTATTGAATGACAATCTAGAAATTGAATCGAGTAGTTACAAGAAACAGTCGGCCCGTCGCATACCTCCGTACATCTTTAACGAAATGCCCGATCCTCTACCCGGTGAAAGTTTCACCAATGCACAAACACTGTACGTACCTTATAACCCACGGAAGATATTAACCGACGTCGATTACTTTCAAATCATGAAAACATAGATTTTGGATCAAGAGATCGTCTAAGTTATCTCAATATTTACAACAAAAAGAAGAGTTATTGATAAATCAAGTCAACGAATTGTACAAGTCCTGGAAAAAGAAGATACAATAAAAAATCTGGCGAAACTTAAATATTTATATAATAATATAGACAAAGAAAGAAAAATTATAGCATCTAATCGTGGCTTCATCAAAGGAAGTCACAGTGTCGTTAACATGTCCAATTATAACACAGTTTGTCTAGTGCGATCGTTAGCGGACGTTGATTATTTAATGAAAATTCCGAATATATGGAACAACAATGATTGGACATCGGTCATCGAGGTAGGAATTCAGATAGCTTTTAAACTACTACATTACAACTTTACAACGGGTATTTTGATGGGAAATAGGTTCATATTAACACACGAAGATGCAGAATACGTCGATCGTGCAGAGCGTTATTTGGACGCTTTCATGTAGGTGTAAATACACCCAAGACCAGCATCACCCAATGTTAAACTTCTTATTCGGTGTTAAGAACAACAACAACAACAACAACAAACCAATCCAAAAAATATAAACAAAAAATGCCGAATTTGCTGTTACTGGTCGTTGATCTACGTCTTCTGCGTTTCATTGGGGGTGATGGTGTCACCGCCGAAGATCTAGTTCGAGTCCTCTTGCATATTGCTATTGAGATAGAGTCAGGATTAAAATCAGAATCGCTGCTGTCTTCTTCATCTTCGTCATCACCGCTGCAACAACTGTCATCATCTTGGCTGAAAATCACCAACTTTTCATCAGCTAGTAACTTTTGCAATTTCGTGTCTTGTTTAGAATGTCTTGATCGTAGTGGTAATGTGGAGTCAATTTTCGTCGACGTTGTTGACTTAATCTCTGAATTGTTTGTTCTTGTTGACTTAATTTTTGTTGAGATAATATTTTTTTGGCTGCAGTTGTTCTGTTACGATTTGATCTTTTGCTGATAATGGGACCACCACTATCGGTATCGGTGTCGCTGGTGGTACTAGTATTACTACTAATGCTACTGCAACTGAATTTCTTAGAACTGATACTGCTGTAATTGTTGCCAATATTGCTATTAACACTACTAATAGTACTCGTGACGGTACAAGTTTCTGAATCGGTAGTGTTGGATGAAGTATCTGTCTCTTCATTTTCACTACTACTATTACTACTACTACTACTACTACTACTACTACTACTACTACTGTTACTACTACTACTATTGCTACTACTACTACTGCTACTCAAAATAGATCGTTGAATAACAAATCCATGTCTCCTACACGTACGCTTGTGTCACACTGTGTTGAATGGGAGTGATGTAACTGACGGATCGTCTTTAAATATTGTCGTATGACGTCAACTGAAAATACGACAAATTTGTATACGATTGTTTATTTAAATCACTTAGGTAAGATTTACTGATAAGTATTAAATCTGTGGGATCACCACCTAGTGGATTGACAGTGTCAAGGGTTGCAGTTATATCCTTTGTGGCCACGGAAACGGGTTGACTATCGGAAGCTACTAGCGGTTCTGATTTCAATGAACCTTTCAATTTACTTTTAACAGCGCTCATTTCTTCGGCATATTTTCGATAGTGTTGACAAAACTATCTTTGAATGATCTGTAATATTTTAGGTCTTTTAAAACTATCACTACTATATCTCTCATCTTGTTTCAATATTAGATTCAACGGAACTGGAAAGGAGGGTGAAACGAATCGTCCATTACGTTGGGAACAGACCCGCACAGCGTTGCGTAAGGCCCACACTTCCAAAGAACATATTGTGTCTCTGTCTCTCGAAGCCAGACGTTCTTCTTCATTGTTGTTGTTCGGTCTAGTGGAATATACAATTTTGGAAGATACAGTCCAAGTCTGTAACAGACGCATTATATCTTTATCTTCGATAGGGAGATCAATCAACTGTATGCTGTATAACAATGAGTAGAGACCGATTGCAGCGAAGGCTCGAGATGCAGATTTACCTCGAATCGACATAATTCTGTTCTCATTAAGACTTAGATTGTTGGCCTTCTCGTCTAACTCGTAAACAGGTGTGTTACCTCGATAAGATATTATCAGATCGAAGAGTTGGGATTCGTCGAGGTTTAGTCGGGTTGCGTCTTCCTCCTGCGAAAGCATGTACAACGCATCGATCATAGCAGATATTAAATGTGTCTGATTTTCAGAGACGTGTTGAAACATATTGTAAGTGTCATTATGTTTAGCCACAAAGCCGTTGTGACACACCGAACAGACGAGTAATGCGTGCATGTCCTTGATCATTACGTTAACCATTAGGTTACGAGTGGTGGGATTAGTAGGAGAATTGAATAAAGCACCCGAAGTTATGAACATCCAATTCCATAGGGTGTAAAAACGTAATTAGGATTTGAAAAAGATATATCGAAACTACTGTGTAACACCTGTTTTTTTCTTGAGTGAGTGAAGAGACGTTGGATTGACTCTTCTTGATTTTGTGGAAAACCTTCCTCTCTAAGACTAAGATACAGATATTGAATGGCATCTTCATCGGATAACGACACGTCGATTGCGAACGGTACCGCATCTTCCATGGCCGTTTGTTCGGGAGTGCGCGATGCGCGTCTACTCCGCTCTTGTGCCAAGCGTTGCAAGATTTCTTCCGTGAAGTGTGACGGTGTGCGCTCAATCTGCCGTATGTATTTTTCTTTCATTGACATGTCTTTTATCGAGTTCAATAAAACCTGTACTCGCCTGAAATCACCACTTGGAGTTTATCTAACACATCCAATCCTAATACGACCTCATAAAAGACCCCCAGTATACTCACATCATCGACAGCTATTAGACCCAATGATAATAAAACGACGAACGTCGATAGAGAAGGAATGACATGTTGGTCGAGCACAGTGACCTCTTCGCTGTTGATAAAGGTGATGCATCTCGCGTGAATCTGTCGGATCATACCCTGGTAGTCCACATCAACGGGGATGCTCGTGAAACTCAATTTACTGTGTCTGACCATGTTTTGTTTCCAGATTAGTACATCGATCAAACCATAACATAGAAGAGCCGATATCCTCTTTAACCTACCGATCAAGAGTCGAGTGGGTGTATCCAGAGATTTCTCGTACATTAGATGAGTGTCTATCAGACACTCTATATATCTGACGATATACTTCACTTCTCTAAACAGTTTTTCTTTCGACTGGAAAAATGGTCTTCAACCTAAATTGGTTATCCTCGGAGGTTTGTTGCCTCTTGATTATAAATTTAAGAACATAGATTCTTTTCATTACAACGCCAGGTTCATTCCTCCTGAGGTTCGAGTTACGCGTTGTATCACATCTGACTGTGCAGCGTATATATTTGCTAAAATTGTTTATAATATCATCTATTCTGCAAATTCGACGATATTCGGTGACAGGGTGGATAAATCAACGTTTCAAACTTTAGCACTTGACCACACAATTCAATAGACTCTGTTTATGATGACCAACTCTGCAATTAAATACAGACCAGACATCTCGCTCTTGGTTCAGAATATTCTTAAATTGATGTACAATTAATTTTTGGAAATAAACAAAAAAAAAAAAATGTTCGGGTGTAATCAAACCAGAAACTATTTTGTTTTGTTTTAATGACTAATTACTATGTATGTACACACCCCTAGGTTGATCAGGACCTCACTCTAATTTCACCCATTAAGCTAACTATTACATACTATTTTACATTATTGTTAGAATCGGAAGCTCATGAGTTTGTTCCCTGTGTAGATTCTGACCAACCTGACCCGACTCTGTAGATTCTGCAAAAATAGTAGTGATGTAACAATACTGTGACGTAGTCTAGTAATATCATGAGGGTGATAATCACCTGCAAAATCACGAGGGTGTTAATTGCACATATAATAGTGACGTAACAATATTGTGACGTAGTCTCTAGATTCTGCAAAAATAGTAGTGATGTAACAATACTGTGACGTAGTCTAGTAATATCATGAGGGTGATAATCACCTGCAAAATCACGAGGGTGTTAATTGCACATATAGTAATGAAGTATACTGTGACGTAGTCTCTAAATTATCTGCAAAATAGTAGTGGTGTAACAATACTGTGACATAGTCTAGTAATAACACGAGGGTGATAATCACCTGCAAAAACACGAGGGTGTTAATTGCACATATAGTAGTGACATAATAACACTGTGACGTAGTCTAGTAATAACACGAGGGTAATAATCACCTGCAAAAACACAAGGGTGTTAATTGCACATATAGTAGTGACGTAATAACACTGTGACGTAGTCTAATAATAACACGAGGGTGATAATCACCTGCAAAAAACACGAGGGTGTTAATTACACATATAGTAGTGACGTAATAACACTGTGACGTAGTCTAATAATAACACGAGGGTGATAATCACCTGCAAAAAACACGAGGGTGTTAATTACACATATAGTAGTGACATAATAACACTGTGACGTAGTCTCTAGCAAAAATAGTAGTGATGTAACAATACTGTGACGTAGTCTAGTAATAACACGAGGGTGATAATCACCTGCAAAAACACGAGGGTGTTAATTGCACATATAGTAGTGACGTAACAATATTGTGACGTAGTCTAGTAATAACACGAGGGTGATAATCACCTGCAAAAAACTTTGAGGTGTTAATTACACATATAGTAGTGACGTAACAATATTGTGACGTGATCTCTATACTAAAATAGTAGATGTAACACTGTGACGTAGTCTAGTAATAACACGAGGGTGATAATCACCTGCAAAAACACAAGGGTGTTAATTGCACATATAGTAGTGACGTAATAACACTGTGGATTCATGACAGACCGTTCAAAATATGCTGATCTAACCCAAGCTGATGGCAACGCTCAAGTTAACGTGGTAAGCACTAGTAAATTGTACAGACGTAGCATCATGTACAGCGCCTTGGGGTGGGAGGTCTAGCTGTTTCTCTATTGTCTGCTTACGCTACAACCTACTTCTTCCCTACTATGCGTGTGATGAACGTGGCAATCGTTCTATCCTTTGTGGGTCTCACAATATTCATAATGCTGATGGGTATAACTATGATCACGATTCAGGAAATGGGACATGCTAATGCTAGAGAACTCAGACAAGAACTGCCAAAACAAAGAGCGGACAAGACAGACAGGGATTAGTAGATCGCCTCGCCTCAGAGATAACTAATTATGAGACAGCACGATCCACTCTCACACCCTTACTCGGAGACATACTTGTCAATGGAACTTAATATGTATTACGTTTAAATGTTAATATGTTTTACTTTTAAATATTTTCAAGACAACATTCAGTACGAACTAAATTCAGAATTGAAGCTTCGCAAGACAAAGACACACATTCACCTCAAT